>NC_069500.1:836060701-836308201 GCF_027579735.1 Bombina bombina
ATGAAAATAGTATTGTTCTAAAAAGCTCATAAGAGCAAATAAAAAAAAAAACATAATTTATGCTTACCTGATAAATTCCTTTCTTCTGTTGTGTGATCAGTCCACGGGTCATCATTACTTCTGGGATATTATCTGCTCCCCTACAGGAAGTGCAAGAGGATTCACCCAGCAGAGTTGCTATATAGCTCCTCCCCTCTACGTCACCTCCAGTCATTCGACCAAAGACCAACGAGAAAGGAGAAGCCAAGGGTGTAGTGGTGACTGAATTATAATTTAAAAAATATGTACCTGCCTTAAAAAACAGGGCGGGCCGTGGACTGATCACACAACAGAAGAAAGGAATTTATCAGGTAAGCATAAATTATGTTTTCTTCTGTTATGTGTGATCAGTCCACGGGTCATCATTACTTCTGGGATACCAATACCAAAGCAAAAGTACACGGATGACGGGAGGGATAGGCAGGCTCATTATACAGAAGGAACCACTGCCTGAAGAACCTTTCTCCCAAAAATAGCCTCCGAAAAAGCAAAAGTGTCAAATTTGTAAAATTTGGAAAAAGTATGAAGCGAAGACCAAGTTGCAGCCTTGCAAATCTGTTCAACAGAGGCCTCATTCTTAAAGGCCCAAGTGGAAGCCACAGCTCTAGTGGAATGAGCTGTAATTCTTTCAGGAGGCTGCTGTCCAGCAGTCTCATAGGCTAAACGTATTATGCTACGAAGCCAAAAAGAGAGAGAGGTAGCAGAAGCTTTTTGACCTCTCCTCTGTCCAGAATAAACGACAAACAGGGAAGAAGTTTGGCGAAAATCTTTAGTTGCCTGCAAGTAGAACTTGAGGGCACGAACTACATCCAGATTGTGTAGAAGACGTTCCTTCTTTGAAGAAGGATTTGGACACAAGGATGGAACAACAATCTCTTGATTGATATTCCTGTTAGAGACAACCTTAGGTAAGAACCCAGGCTTAGTACGCAGAACTACCTTGTCTGAGTGAAAGATCAGATAAGGAGAATCACAATGTAGGGCTGATAACTCAGAGACTCTTCGAGCCGAGGAAATAGCCATTACAAATAGAACTTTCCAAGATAACAATTTTATATCAATGGAATGAAGGGGTTCAAACGGAACACCCTGTAAAACGTTAAGAACTAAGTTTAAACTCCATGGCGGAGCAACAGTTTTAAACACAGGCTTGATCCTAGCTAAAGCCTGACAAAAGGCCTGGATGTCTGAATTTTCTGACAGACGCCTGTGTAACAAGATGGACAGAGCTGAGATCTGTCCCTTTAATGAGCTAGCCGATAAACCCTTTTCTAAACCTTCTTGTAGAAAAGACAATATCCTAGGAATCCTAACCTTACTCCAGGAGTAATCTTTGGATTCACACCAGTATAGGTATTTACGCCATATTTTATGGTAAATCTTTCTGGTAACAGGCTTCCTAGCCTGTATCAGGGTATCAATAACCGACTCAGAAAAACCACGTTTTGATAAAATCAAGCGTTCAATTTCCAAGCAGTCAGCTTCAGAGAAGTTAGACTTTGATGTTTGAATGGACCCTGAATCAGAAGGTCCTTTCTTAGAGGTAGAGACCAAGGCGGACAGGATGACATGTCCACTAGATCTGCATACCAAGTCCTGCGCGGCCATGCAGGCGCTATTAGAATCACTGATGCTCTCTCCTGTTTGATTTTGGCAATCAATCGAGGAAGCAGCGGGAAGGGTGGAAACACATAAGCCATCCTGAAGTTCCAAGGTGCTGTCAAAGCATCTATCAGAACCGCTCCCGGATCCCTGGATCTGGATCCGTAACGAGGAAGTTTGGCGTTCTGGCGAGACGCCATGAGATCTATCTCTGGTTTGCCCCAACGTCGAAGTATTTGGGCAAAGACCTCCGGATGAAGTTCCCACTCCCCCGGATGAAGAGTCTGGCGACTCAAGAAATCCGCCTCCCAGTTCTCCACTCCCGGGATGTGGATTGCTGACAGGTGGCAAGAGTGAGACTCTGCCCAGCGAATTATCTTTGATACTTCTATCATTGCTAGGGAGCTTCTTGTCCCTCCTTGATGGTTGATGTAAGCTACAGTCGTGATGTTGTCCGACTGAAACCTGATGAACCCCCGAGTCTTTAACTGGGGCCAAGCTAGAAGGGCATTGAGAACTGCTCTCAATTCCAGAATGTTTATTGGCAGGAGACTTTCCTCCTGACTCCATTGTCCCTGAGCCTTCAGAGAATTCCAGACAGCGCCCCAACCTAGAAGGCTGGCGTCTGTTGTTACAATTGTCCAGTCCGGTCTGCTGAACGGCATCCCCCTGGACAGATGTGGTCGAGAAAGCCACCATAGAAGAGAGTTTCTGGTCTCTTGATCCAGATTCAGAGTGGGGGACAAATCTGAGTAATCCCCATTCCACTGACTCAGCATGCACAATTGCAGCGGTCTGAGATGTAGGCGTGCAAAGGGTACTATGTCCATTGCTGCTACCATTAAGCCGATCACCTCCATGCATTGAGCTACTGACGGGAGTTGAATGGAATGAAGGACACGGCATGTATTTAGAAGTCTTGTTAATCTGTCTTCTGTCAGATAAATCTTCATTTCTACAGAATCTATAAGAGTCCCCAAGAATGGAACTCTTGTGAGAGGCAAGAGAGAACTCTTCTTTTCGTTCACTTTCCATCCATGCGACCTTAGAAATGCCAGAACTAACTCTGTATGAGACTTGGCAGTTTGAAAGCTTGAAGCTTGTATCAGAATGTCGTCTAGGTACGGAGCTACCGAAATTCCTCGCGGTCTCAGAACCGCTAGAAGGGCACCCAGAACCTTTGTGAAGATTCTTGGAGCCGTAGCCAATCCGAATGGAAGGGCTACAAACTGGTAATGCCTGTCTAAGAAGGCAAACCTTAGATACCGGTAATGATCTTTGTGAATCGGTATGTGAAGGTAAGCATCCTTTAAATCCACTGTGGTCATGTACTGACCCTTTTGGATCATGGGTAAGATTGTCCGAATAGTTTCCATTTTGAACGATGGAACTCTTAGGAATTTGTTTAGGATCTTTAAATCCAAGATTGGCCTGAAAGTTCCCTCTTTTTTGGGAACCACAAACAGGTTTGAGTAAAACCCTTGTCCTTGTTCCGACCGCGGAACCGGATGGATCACTCCCATTAATAATAGATCTTGTACACAGCGTAGAAACGCGTCTTTCTTTATTTGATTTGTTGACAACCTTGACAGATGAAATCTCCCTCTTGGGGGAGATAATTTGAAGTCTAGAAGGTATCCCTGAGATATGATCTCTAGCGCCCAGGGATCCTGGACATCTCTTGCCCAAGCCTGGGCGAAGAGAGAGAGTCTGCCCCCCACTAGATCCGGTCCCGGATCGGGGGCCCTCGGTTCATGCTGTCTTAGGGGCAGCAGCAGGTTTTCTGGCCTGCTTGCCCTTATTCCAGGACTGGTTAGGTTTCCAGCCTTGTCTGTAACGAGCAACAGCTCCTTCCTGTTTTGGTGCAGTGGAAGTTGATGCTGCACCTGCTTTGAAATTCCGAAAAGGACGAAAATTAGACTGTCTAGCCTTAGCTTTGGCTTTGTCTTGAGGTAGAGCGTGGCCCTTACCTCCTGTAATGTCAGCGATAATTTCTTTCAAACCGGGCCCAAATAAAGTTTGCCCCTTGAAAGGTATATTAAGTAATTTGGACTTAGAAGTTACATCAGCCGACCAGGATTTTAGCCACAGCGCCCTACGTGCCTGAATGGCGAATCCTGAATTCTTAGCCGTAAGTTTGGTTAAATGTACTACGGCCTCCGAAATGAATGAATTAGCTAGTTTAAGGACTCTAAGCCTGTCCGTAATGTCGTCCAGCGTAGCGGAACTAAGGTTCTCTTCCAGAGACTCAATCCAAAATGCTGCCGCAGCCGTAATCGGCGCGATGCATGCAAGGGGTTGCAATATAAAACCTTGTTGAACAAACATTTTCTTAAGGTAACCCTCTAATTTTTTATCCATAGGATCTGAAAAAGCACAGCTATCCTCCACCGGGATAGTGGTGCGCTTAGCTAAAGTAGAAACTGCTCCCTCCACCTTAGGGACCGTTTGCCATAAGTCCCGTGTGGTGGCGTCTATTGGAAACATCTTTCTAAATATTGGAGGGGGTGAGAACGGCACACCGGGTCTATCCCACTCCTTAGTAACAATTTCAGTTAATCTCTTAGGTATAGGAAAAACGTCAGTACTCGCCGGTACCGCAAAGTATTTATCCAACCTACACATTTTCTCTGGTATTGCAACAGTGTTACAATCGTTAAGAGCCGCTAAGACCTCCCCTAGTAATACACGGAGGTTTTCCAATTTAAATTTAAAATTTGAAATATCTGAATCCAATCTGCTTGGATCAGAACCGTCACCTACAGAATGAAGCTCTCCGTCCTCATGCTCTGCAAGCTGTGACGCAGTATCAGACATGGCCCTAGAATTATCAGCGCACTCTGTTCTCACCCCAGAGTGATCACGCTTGCCTCTTAGTTCTGGTAACTTAGCCAAAACTTCAGTCATAACAGTAGCCATATCTTGTAATGTTATCTGTAATGGCTGCCCAGATGTACTAGGCGCCATAATATCACGCACCTCCCGGGCGGGAGACGCAGGTACTGACACGTGAGGCGAGTTAGACGGCATAACTCTCCCCTCGCTGTTTGGTGAAATTTGTTCAATTTGTACAGATTGGCTTTTATTTAAAGTAGCATCAATACAGTTAGTACATAAATTTCTATTGGGCTCCACCTTGGCATTGGAACAAATGACACAGGTATCTTCCTCTGAATCAGACATGTTTAACACACTAGCAATAAACATGCAACTTGGTTACAATCTTATTTAACAAAAACGTACTGTGCCTCAAAGAAGCACTAAACGATTAAATGACAGTTGAAATAATGAACTGAAAAACAGTTATAGCATCACTCTTTAAAAACAACACAACTTGTTAGCAAAGGTTTGTTCCCATTAGGAAGTAACACTAATTAAATTTTAAACATAAAAATCACAGAGCAACGTTTTAAAACACAGTCACTACATAAGTCTCACAGCTCTGCTGAGAGAATCTACCTCCCTTCAAAGAAGTTTGAAGACCCCTGAGTTCTGTTAGAGATGAACCGGATCATGCAGAAAATACAAGAGTAACTGACTGGAAATTTTTGATGCGTAGCAAAGAGCGCCAAAAAACGGCCCCTCCCCCTCACACACAGCAGTGAGAGAGAAACGAAACTGTCATAATCAAAACAAGCAAACTGCCAAGTGGAAAAATAATGCCCAAATATTTATTCACTCAGTACCTCAGAAATGCAAACGATTCTACATTCCAGCAAAAACGTTTAACATGAATTAAATACCTATTAAAAGGTTTAATGTACTTTTACAGAGTAATTCCGGTGAAATACCATCCCCAGAATACTGAAGTGTAGAGTATACATACATGTCATTATAACGGTATGGCAGGATTTTCTCATCAATTCCATTCAGAAAATAAAAAACTGCTACATACCTCAATGCAGATTCAACTGCCCGCTGTCCCCTGATCTGAAGCTTTTACCTCCCTCAGATGGCCGAGAAACAGCAATATGATCTTAACTACTCCGGTTAAAATCATAAGAAAAACTCTGGTAGATTCTTCTTCAAACTCTGCCAGAGAAGTAATAACACGCTCCGGTGCTATTGTAAAATAACAAACTTTTGATTGAAGTTATAAAAACTAAGTATAATCACCATAGTCCTCTCACACCTCCTATCTAGTCTTTGGGTGCAAGAGAATGACTGGAGGTGACGTAGAGGGGAGGAGCTATATAGCAACTCTGCTGGGTGAATCCTCTTGCACTTCCTGTAGGGGAGCAGATAATATCCCAGAAGTAATGATGACCCGTGGACTGATCACACATAACAGAAGAAATATGCGTATTCCAAAACTGAAAAATTTGTTTTGGAACCATCAACCAAAGGGAAATATACATGCATTAAGTATTTTTTATATGTTTTTGGGTATAAAATAACTAAAAAACATAATTTATGCTTACCTGATAAATTTATTTCTCTTGTGGTGTATCCAGTCCACGGATCATCCATTACTTGTGGGATATTCTCCTTCCCAACAGGAAGTTGCAAGAGGATCACCCACAACAGAGCTGCTATATAGCTCCTCCCCTAACTGCCATATCCAGTCATTAGACTGAAGACAAGCAGAGAAAGGAGAAACCATAGGGTGCAGTGGTGACTGTAGTTTAAAGTTAAAAAATACCTGTCTTAAAATGACAGGGCGGGCCGTGGACTGGATACACCACAAGAGAAATAAATTTATCAGGTAAGCATAAATTATGTTTTCTCTTGTAAGGTGTATCCAGTCCACGGATCATCCATTACTTGTGGGATACCAATACCAAAGCTAAAGTACACGGATGAAGGGAGGGACAAGGCAGGTACTTAAACGGAAGGTACCACTGCCTGTAAAACCTTTCTCCCAAAAATAGCCTCCGAAGAAGCAAAAGTATCAAATTTATAGAATTTTGAAAAGGTATGAAGCGAAGACCAAGTCGCCGCCTTGCAAATCTGTTCAACAGAAGCCTCATTTTTAAAGGCCCATGTGGAAGCCACAGCTCTAGTAGAATGAGCTGTAATCCTTTCAGGAGGCTGCTGGCCAGCAGTCTCATAAGCTAAGTGGATTATGCTTCTTAGCCAAAACGAAAGAGAGGTTGCCGAAGTCTTTTGGCCTCTCCTCTGTCCAGAGTAGACAACAAACAAAGCAGATGTTTGACGAAAATCTTTAGTAGCATGTTTGTGTAATAAACGTTCCTTCTTTGAAGAAGGATTAGGACACAATGATGGAACAACAATCTCCTGATTCATATTCTTATTAGATACCACCTTAGGTAAAAACCCAGGTTTGGTACGCAGAACTACCTTATCTGCATGGAAGATCAGATAAGGAGAATCACATTGTAAGGCAGATAACTCGGAAACTCTACGAGCCGAGGAAATAGCTACCAAAAAAAGAACTTCCCAAGATAAAAGTTTGATATCTATGGAATTAAGAGGTTCAAACGGAACCCCTTGAAGAACTTTAAGAACTAAATTTAAGCTCCATGGCGGAGCAACAGGTTTAAACACAGGCTTAATTCTAACTAAAGCCTGACAAAATGCCTGAACGTCTGGAACATCCGCCAGACGCTTGTGCAAAAGAATAAACAGAGCAGAAATCTGTCCCTTTAAGGAACTAGCTGACAATCCTTTTTCTAATCCTTCTTGGAGAAAAGATAATATCTTGGGGATCCTGACCTTACTCCATGAGTAACCCTTGGATTCACACCAATAAAGATATTTACGCCATATCTTATGATAGATTTTCCTGGTGACAGGCTTTCGAGCCTGAATTAAGGTATAAATGACTGACTCGGAGAAGCCACGCTTTGATAAAATCAAGCGTTCAATCTCCAGGCAGTCAGTCTCAGAGAAATTAGATTTGGATGGTTGAAAGGACCTTGAAGTAGAAGGTCCTGTTTTAGCGGCAGAGTCCATGGTGGAAAGGATGACATGTCCACCAGATCTGCATACCAAGTCCTGCGTGGCCACGCAGGTGCTATCAAGATCACTGATGCTCTCTCCTGCTTGATTTTGGCAATCAGACGAGGGAGCAGAGGAAACGGTGGAAACACATAAGGCAGGTTGAAAGACCAAGGTGCTGCTAGAGCATCTATCAGCGTCGCCTTGGGATCCTTGGACCTGGATCCGTAACAAGGAAGTTTGGCGTTCTGGCGAGACGCCATGAGATCCAGTTCTGGTTTGCCCCAACGATGAATCAATTGTGCAAACACCTCCGGATGGAGTTCCCACTCCCCCGGATGAAAAGTCTGACGACTTAGAAAATCCGCCTCCCAGTTCTCTACCCCTGGGATATGGATAGCTGATAGGTGGCAAGAGTGAATCTCTGCCCAGCGAATTATCTTTGAGACTTCTAACATCGCTAGGGAACTCCTTGTTCCCCCTTGATGGTTGATGTAAGCCACAGTCGTGATGTTGTCCGACTGAAATCTGATGAACCTCATTGTCGCTAGCTGAGGCCAAGCCTGAAGAGCATTGAATATCGCTCTCAGTTCCAGAATGTTTATTGGTAGGAGTGTCTCCTCCTGAGTCCACGATCCCTGAGCCTTCAGGGAGTTCCAGACTGCCCCCCAGCCTAGAAGGCTGGCATCTGTCGTTACAATTGTCCTATCTGGCCTGCGAAAGGTCATACCTTTGGACAGATGGACCCGAGATAGCCACCAGAAAAGAGAATCCCTGGTCTCTTGATCCAGATTTAGTAGAGGGGACAAATCTGTGTAATCCCCATTCCACTGACTGAGCATGCAGAGTTGCAGCGGTCTGAGATATAGGCGTGCAAACGGCACTATGTCCATTGCCGCTACCATTAAGCCGATTACTTCCATACACTGAGCCACCGAAGGGCGAGAAGTGGAATAAAGAACACGGCAGGAATTTAGAAGTTTTGATAACCTGGACTCTGTCAGGTAAATCCTCATTTCTACGGAATCTATTAGAGTTCCCAGAAAGGAGACTCTTGTGAGAGGGAATAGAGAACTCTTTTCTTCGTTCACCTTCCACCCATGCAACCTCAGAAATGCCAGAACTATGTCCATATGAGAGTTGGCAATTAGGAAATTTGACGCCTGTATCAGGATGTCACCCTAAATAAGGGGCCACTGCTATGCCCCGCGGTCTTAGGACCACCAGAAGTGACCCCAGAACCTTCGTAAAAGATTCTTGGGGCTGTAGCTAATCCAAAAGGGAAGAGCTACAAACTGGTAATGCCTGTCTAGGAAGGCAAACCTGAGAAACCGATGATGATCTTTGTGTATCGGAATGTGAAGATAAGCATCCTTTAAATCCACTGTAGTCATATATTGACCCTCCTGGATCATAGGTAGGATGGTACGAATAGTCTCCATCTTGGATGATGGAACTCTGAGGAATTTGTTTAAGATCTTGAGATCTAAAATTGGTCTGAAGGTTTCCTCTATTTTGGGAACCACAAACAGATTTGAGTAAAATCCCTGTCCCTGTTCCTCCTCTGGAACTGGATGGATCACGCCCATAACTAGGAGGTCTTGAACACAGTGTAAGAATGCTTCTCTCTTTATCTGGTTTGCAGGTGAAATCTCCCTTTTGGAGGGGAAGCTTTGAAGTCCAGAAGATATCCCTGGGATATAATTTCCAACACCCAGGGATCCTGGACATCTCTTGCCCAAGCCTGGGCGAAGAGCGAAAGTCTGCCCCCTACTAGATCCATTACCGGATAGGGGGCCGATCCTTCATGCTGTCTTAGAGGCAGCAGCAGGTTTTTTGGCCTGCTTACCTTTGTTCCAGGTCTGGTTAGGTCTCCAGACCGACTTGGACTGAGCAAAAGTTCCCTCTTGTTTTGCATTAGAGGAAGTTGATGCCGCCCTTGAAGTTTCGAAAGGCCCGAAAATTAGTCTGTTTGGCCCTTGATTTGGACCTATCCTGAGGAAGGGCATGACCTTTTCCTCCAGTGATATCAGAAATGATCTCCTTCAAACCAGGCCCGAATAGGGTTTGCCCCTTGAAGGGAATGTTAAGCAGCATAGACTTTGAAGAAACGCCAGCTGACCATGATTTAAGCCATAGCGCCCTGCGCGCCTGAATAGCAAAACCAGAATTCTTAGCCGTTAGTTTAGTCAAATGAACAATGGCATCAGAAACAAAAGAATTGGCTAGCTTAAGTGCTCTAATCTTGTCAAGTATGTCATCCAATGGGGTCTCTACCTGTAAAGCCTCTTCCAGAGACTCAAACCAGAAAGCCGCAGCAGCAGTGACTGGGGCAATGCATGCAAGGGGCTGTAGAATAAAACCTTGTTGAATAAACATTTTCTTAAGGTAACCCTTTTTTTTTATCCATTGGATCTGAGAAAGCACAACTGTCCTCGACAGGGATAGTAGTACGCTTAGCTAGGGTAGAAACTGCTCCCTCCACCTTAGGGACTGTCTGCCATCTATTGGAAACATTTTCTTAAAAATAGGAGGGGGAGAGAACGGCACACCTGGTCTATCCCATTCCTTAGTAATAATTTCTGTAAACCTTTTAGGAATTGGAAAAACATCAGTGCACACCGGCACTGCATAGTATTTATCCAATCTACACAATTTCTCTGGCACTGCAATTGTATCACAGTCATTCAGAGCAGCTAAAACCTCCCTGAGCAATACGCGGAGGTGTTCAAGCTTAAATTTAAATTTAGACATATCAGAATCAGGTTGAATCCTCTTCCCTGAGTCAAACATCACCCACAGAAAGAGCTCTCCTTCCTCAGCTTCTGCATAATGTGAGGGAGTATCAGACATAGCTCTTAAAGCGTCAGTATGCTCTGTATTTCGTCTAACTCCAGAGCTGTCTCGCTTTCCTCTAAACCCAGGTAGTCTGGATAATACCGCTGACAGTGTATTATCCATGACCGCCGCCATGTCTTGTAAAGTAAACACCATGGGCGCACTAGATGTACTTGGCGCCATTAGAGCGCAAGTCCCTTGAGCGGGAGTCAAAGGGTCTGAGACACGTGGGGCGAGTTAGTCGGCATAACTTCCCCCTCGTCAGATTCCTCTGGTGATCAATTTTTTAAAGACAGAATATGATCTTTATTACTTAAAGTGAAATTAGTACATTTGGTACACATTCTAAGAGGGGGTTCCACCATGGCTTCTAAACATAATGAACAAGGAGTTTTCTCTATGTCAGACATGTTTAAACAGACTAGCAATGAGACCAGCAAGCTTGGAAAACACTTTAAATCAAGTTAACAAGCAAAAAAATAAAAACGGTACTGTGCCTTTAAGAGAAACAAATTTTGTCAGAAAAAACGGATCAAAAAAACGATAGACGTTTTTTTAACAGTCACAACAAACTGCCACAGCTCTGCTGTGGCCCTACCTTCCCAAACAAACGACTTTGGAAAGCCTAAGAGCCCTTTAGAGAGGTCCTATAGCATTCAGGTGACTCCTGGAGGAAGCTGGATGTCTCAGTCTAAAAGCTAAATTAGGCCCCTCCCACGCTTGTTAAAACAGTGGAAAGCCTCAGGAAACTGTTTCTAGGCAAATTTAAGCCAGCCATGTGGAAAAAAACTAGGCCCCAATAAAGTTTTATCACCAAAGCATATATAAAAACGCTTAAACATTTGCAGCAAACATTTTATATTGCAAATCTATAAGAGTATTACCTCTGAAAGTAAGCATGATATCAGTCACTATTAAATCACTGTATTCAGGCTTACCTTACATAAATCTGGTATCAGCAGCATTTTCTAGTATTTACATCTCTAGAAAAAAGTTTTAACTGCACATACCTCATAGCAGGATAACCTGCATGCCATTCCCCAGCTGAAGTTACCTCTCTCTTCAGTTATGTGTGAGAACAGCAATGGATCTTAGTTACAACCTGCTAAGATCATAGAGATCACAGGCAGATTCTTCTTCTATTTTCTGCCTGGGACAAAATAGTACAACTCCGGTACCATTTAAAAATAACAAACTTTTGATTGAAGAAAAAAACAACTACGTTTCACCACTTCTCTCTTACTACCTCCATGCTTGTCGAGAGTTGCAAGAGAATGACTGGATATGGCAGTTAGGGGAGGAGCTATACAGCAGCTCTGCTGTGGGTGATCCTCTTGCAACTTCCTGTTGGGAAGGAGAATATCCCACAAGTAATGGATGATCCGTGGACTGGATACACCTTACAAGAGAAATAATTCTTATTAGCTGAGTGTGGGGCCTACACCCAGCAACAGAGGAACCAGATGGAAACACATATGTCTGTGACCAAAGGGATAATAATATGATAATAAGCTCTGTGAGTTTTAATACCCACCTAAGAGTGTGGATTTCTAAGGTACACCTAATGCTTAACTGTTTGGAATACATAATCATACCTCCATCTGCATTTGGATATATAGAGTAAATGGTCATATTAAAGTAGTGTTTTTTGCCAGCAGGCAAGTACCATTTATGATAATATAATCATGAATGACTGAAAATATGGTGATAGATAGAGTTGTACAGACATAAAGAGAAACGCAGGAGAAAGATAAATGACCATCCTATGGAGCTAAACTTTAAATTAGGCTATGATTAACATTCATACCACAATGCTATAAGATGTTATTCCGCTATTACGTGGATTTTGTGCAATAACCAGTACCTGAGCTGACTTAAGCATAATCTGTACTAGACAAATATATATGTGAGACTATTGGCAGTCCTCAAACAATGTTAGGCGGAAAGTATGTAACAGTCTAACATGGTGGTTATTATAAGTTCTCCAGATAGCAGTAGTAGAAGTTAAATAGAGACATCTAAAGTTTATATGTGAGATGTAATCCTGATGGATATATTTACAAAAGTATCTCCAAGTTTGTTGAAGCCTGTGGGAGATAAAATGAGCAGGTGCTTAGCTAATTTGTTAACTTTTCTCACCACAATTGTGATATGTTCTCTTATCCAGGGCGTGATCCGATATACAGCGTAGTTTTCGGCGCAAGCAAGGGAACCAGCGCCGCCCATAATTTCACCTCGCACATTGGGCTATCCAATATACGGTGCCGTCAGATGCTAAAGTGGCATAAGTAGGACAAACTGGCGTTGTTCCGAAAAGTGCGCAAATACACATTTTAGTCGTCGCAAGTACTTACGCCGGTCTTTTGTTCACGTAAAGTCTCAATAAAGTGAAGTTTTATGCAAATTTGGCTAAGACTCGTAAAAATTACCCGATACTCCATCTAAAACTGCGCAACGTAATTACGCTATTCAAAAGTCATATATAAACCCATGCGCAGCCGCCATTTTCTTCAGTGTGTTTGGATGGTTCGTTGAGCTACAGCACACTACAGTGAGTTTAGGATTAGTAAGAGTAGTGAGAGAGGCGCAGCATAATAGTTAGTTAAGTCGGATTGTTGTTTGGGTAAGCTTGTACATTTACTTACACTTATTTTTACATATTGCATACATACATATACAAAATACACACACATTTTATTACAATTTTTCAGTGTGATAGGCTGAGTGTTTGGTTGTGATTGTGTGTGATTGAACTGGGAGTGAGTGTGAGTGTAGTTTGAGGATGGCAGGGAGAGGTAGGGCGGAGGGGAGGAGGGGAGCGGTGTTGCAGGGAGAGGAGTATTGTAGCGGACAGGAGGAGCAGCGGGGTCCCCGTCAGGGAGTTAGTGGAGTGGGGAGAGGGAGAGTTAGAAGGGATGATGGGAGGGGAGATGTCCAGAGACCAGGCACACTTAGAAGGGACAGAGGGTGCACATGGGGACAGAAGCGGGGAGGAGGGAGAGGATAGGGAGGAACCCACACCAGGGACATCCCAGGGAGGAAGCCAGGTTGCCACAGAGGAGGAGTGCATGAGATGCCCAAACTTCTCATTTGATGAGAATGTTGCGCTAGTCCAGGCCATCATGGACAACCACAGTGCCCTCTTTGGCCAGGAGAAGGGCAGAGGCGTTGCCCGAAGGCGTAAGGAAGCATGGTTGGCGGTAGAGGAGGCTGTAAACAGTGTGGCCCCGCAGAGGAGGACTATCAAGAGACTTAAAAAAAGGTGGAACGATTGCAAGAGGCGGGTGAAAGAGAAGATGGGCCAGGAAGCCATGCACCAGAGGGGAACAGGCGGTGGTCCACCCTTGGAAGCAGAATACGTCTGGCAGGAGATGATACGCAGCTCCCTGAGTATCATAGCAGTCCGTGGACTTCCAGGGGCTCGTGACTCAGGGCTAGCAACCACAGCACCTCATGCTGGTGAGTAACATCCCACACACCAGTATGATATGTATTTGAGATATAACATCCTTTAATGTCACACATTCATGTACACAATGAGGAGCATGGTATTTGGCCTACTAACAAAAACATCTACAATTATATTTGACATTAATGCTACTTAACACAATGCAATTCATGATATGAGGTGGAATAGTGCAATACTAACATGTCTCAGAGTAACACAGGCCACAAGCCACATGTTGAGTTTTCAGTAAATGGACACTATAGCCAGCACAATACTTTTAGCTCAGAAAGCAGGTTCTGTGCCTACATCAGGCTAAAGTAAATTGTGTGACCATAGTGTCAGAACACATCTTCTCCATCACTGACATGTACACATAACTATTGTATGAAACGCATACCTGTATACTGTGCAGATTAAAATCCCTTATATCACAAATCACATTGTGCACATGCATGTTATACAGTTTGACATGAGAATGAGTATTGTCCCTAGCATGTATCAATGTATATTGTATGCCCACATGGACATATATATGACTGTACTAATCCCTATCATCATTTGACTCCTCCTCAGAACCTCCTGTCACCAGGCTGCAAACTGGCATGCTGCCACCTCCACCACCAGTCACAGCCATGCAGCCACCTCCACCACCAGTCTTCAGGCAGCAACATGGACATTATGCTCCCAGGCATCAGCAGGTTTGGATTGCCTCCGTTGAGGACCCAGAAGTGATGCCACCACCATTGGCATACGACCCCTAGCAAGATACCTGGCCTGAGGAATATCCTTTTGGCTTTGAGGGGGAGCCAAGTCAGCCACGAAGGGTCGATGTCTTTACCCCCCCGCCAACACAATATCAGGCCAGTCATGGCTTTTCCACACAGGGGATGTCGCAAGGTATGCAAACTGGACAGGCTGAGTGGTCACACACTAGTCGTCAATGGGACTACCAATCCAGCCTGAGAGCTCCACCATCCGCTTCCCTTGGGAGAGCTCCACCATCCTCAGATGAGCATATAGCTGAGGTTGTCCCTGAAGCACCAGCAGCTGAAGTTGTCCCTGAAGCACCAGCAACTTAAGTTATCCATGAAGCACCAGCAGCTGAAGTTATCCATGAAGCACCAGCAGCTGAAGTTATCCATGAAGCACCAGCAGCTGAAGTTATCCATGAAGCACCAGCAGCTGAAGTTATCCATGAAGCACCAGCAGCTGAAGTTATCCATGAAGCACCAGCAGCTGAAGTTATCCATGAAGCAGATGCAGCTGAAGTTGTCCATCATGCACCAGCAGCTGAAGTTGTCCCTGAAGCAAAAGCAGATAGAGCAGAACCTGCACTTAGAATCACTGCTGCTCAAGAGCCTGTAGATCCACTGTATTCTCCCCTGGGCGAGGAATACATTTCACTCCAGAGGAGGCTCATAACAAGCTACAAGAGCATTCAAAGAGGCCAACAGAGGTTTCATAGGAGCCAAGAGAGGTTACTCAAGTGTAGCATCGAGCTGCAGAGGGACATTGCAGCCTCATTATATGGAATTGTCCAAAATCAGTCTCAGATGATGAGAATCCAGTCTGATATGCAGATGCAGATGGACAATAGATGGCAGGAACAAAACCAACTCTTGGGTGTGTTGGTTGAGCACTTCACACACCAGTAGGACACTGCCTCCAGCCTTTCATCTGTGGCCAGCACTCCAGCAGAATCATCTGAAGCTTCCCAAACCAGGAGAACCAGGAAATCCACTCCAGTCACATCTGCCCCCTCATCCAAGAAGCCGAAAAAAAAAAATATTCTTATAGTTCACCATAAATCTTGTCCTCTGTTATTTACCATATAATTGTCATCCACATCTATGTGAGGGGTGTTTTAGTACACTAATATTGTTAAAACATATAATAAGGCCTGTGTGGAAATGGCCCAAAAAAGGTAATATTATCCTATTTCTAACATATTCTTATACTATAACTCCCATCCACAATAGTTGTTTCTGAAGGGTACATATAGTAATATTCACTTGTAAGATGTAAATCAATGTATCTCACATCCAATATAAATTGACCCATTGGTATATATAGTAGTGATGTTACTGATAGGGTGGGCATTATCAGTTGTTTTAAGTCTGCAGGTGAGAGGTTGTGGTGTCTGTGATTGGTTTAACACAATTGCAAAGAGGCAGCATTCAAGAAGGTGTTAGAAATGATCAGATGAGCTATCCTAGGTTTTGCTTTCAACTAAGAATACCAAGAGAACAAAGCAAGTGTTCTAATTAAATCTGAAAGTAGTTTGAAATAACATGCCCTATTTAAAAGAAGAAGGTTTTCTTTGGACTTGACTGTCCCTCTATATATTTTGGCATCAGTGCCAAGCTGTGTTAGCATTAGAATAAATTACACTCCAGTGGGTTCTAAAGAGATGAAGGTAATTGAATGGAAAGTAAATAAGCAAGTATATGTCCACAATGTGATAAAGTACCTACAAGCTCAATCCATTTGATTATGTTGTGGCTTCAAACTATTTCAAATACACAAATAAACCTTTAAAAAGCAATATCATAGTATACTGTCCCTTTAACCTTGAGATGCTGCTTAAATGTATATGTTTGTTAAGGCTTCCAGGGAGTTACGTTGGTCAGTGCAAGGGCTCCTGCGCCTGCAATTTGTGGCGAGATGAGAATGGAGTAGATTTTCTGAAATCTGTGCGCGTAAGTACTTACGCTGTATATTGGATACCAAACTGCGCGTGTTTTGTATGTCAGCCTATGGGTAAAAATAATACGGGCGAAGGCAGAAATATACGCGCGTAAGTTGTATGCTACGCCGTATATGTTATACCAAACCCGTGCAAAATTTGGTGTCGCTGGCTTTTGCGGGCGACGCTGCATATCGGATCGGGCCCCCAGTGTCCAGGAGATTTACTTGTCTATTATGCTCTATATTGGATGAGGGTAGTACAGACTGCCAAATATTTCTATGTTCCGTGTATAGACACTTAAAGGGACATTATACACTCATTTTTTCTTTGCATAAATGTTTTGTAGATGATCTATTTATAAAGCCCATGAAGTTTTTTTTTTTTTAAAAAAAATGTTTAGTTTTGCTTATTTTTAAATAACATTGCTCTGATTTTCAGACTCCTAACCAAGCCCCAAAGTTTTTTGTGAATACCGTCAGCTACCTTCTCCAGCTTGCTCCTGTTTGTGAAAAGGGTCTTTTCATATGCAAAAGAAGGGGGAGAGGGGGAAAGTGTCTTATTTCCCACTTGCAGTGGGCTTTCCAGCTTCCTTTTCAGCAAAGCTAAACTGAAAGCTTCTAAGTAAGTTTTTGAACAGTTTTATACTGGATTTTTATATCAGTATCTGTGCATCTTATTCTTTATAGTAGTATCTATTACATGCAGTTATATGAAAATGAGTGTATACTGTCCCTTTAAGCTTTTAAGACGAAAACAAACAAGTATCTTAAAGTGTCAGTAAACTTTAAAAATAATGTTATATAATATTAGCGCAAACTTTATAAAACATAATATACCCTTTGAATTTTTTTTAAAAACGGCTGTTTTACAGAGCTGCTCTCTGTGCTCTTCTGAGCGGGTCTGTTTTTTTCGCAAAGCGCATCGGGCCAGCTGTACAGGCACAGCCCGGCCCAACCGCCCGCGCCATTATACACAGTGCAGCTTGCTCCTGCTGTCAGACAGAGCAGGAGCGAGCTGCACTTAGTGTTATGGCGCGGTCGGGCCGGGCTGTGACTATACAGCTGGCCCGATGCGCTGTGTGAAAAAAACAGACCCGCTCAGAAGAGCACAGAGAGCAGGTCTGTAAAACAGCCGTTTTTGTTTACCGCTGCAGTTGGCAGATAGAGGTTGTTTTGCTTGGTTGCTCCATGAAACCGACTTTATGCTTTACCACTACCAGCAGGCTGCATGCTTGGCCATTTCCCTTCTTGGACATATTGCTCAGCTTTCTAGATATCAGCTGATGTGTACAAGTGTGTGGACACTAACCGTATACTAATAATTGTTTTTAATGTTTCTCTTCTTAAGTGCTAGATTTATCTTTGCGAGCTTGAAACCTACAGCCCAATGATGTCTGTAATTAGTTCTACCTTAATCAGCACTGTTGTAGTATATTACTTATTGTGGTCGCTTTTGAAGCCGAATTGTAATGCTATTCTTTATTTTACCATTATAGCCCTGCAGGTTACCGTTGCGGTTTCCACTTACACTGCCGCACTTACCATGCAGGCTGGCCCTGCACCTGTGCTGGTGCCTATGAGGGTAGATTAAAAGAGACTAACCAACTTTGCTTATTAAATTGCTAGTGAATGCTGTTCGTACCCATAGAGCAAAGCAACTTAACATGAGCTTTTACACACATAGCTTGAATTAATGGCATGATTAGGTTAGCCTACCTGCTGGTATAACACCTGGTCTGACTTGTCCCCAACCAGTTAGAATCTCAGTTAATTCAAGTAAATATAGCTAACTTACTACCAGTCTGCACACTGTCAGTATGGCCTACGGTATTCTTCAGTGCACTACTTAGCCTAGCAAACGTATAACTCCTTATTGGCATTTGTGCACCACTATAACCCTCTTCAGTCTAGCCACACAGCAAATACGTGATTTACCGAATCGTGTTGCATCTATAGCATTGCCTGACGGACAGAGAATAGCATATTGAGCCCAGCACACTTCAGTTCTAGATCTACCATGTAAGCCTTATCTCATGTATTATATACTTAAAATGGCCTCAGTATGCCCTCTGTGTAATTATATTACTTTAACTCTTCATTAGCTTTCCTTTTCCCCTTTGTTTTTTATGGTAAGAGGGACCTCCTAGTTCTGACTTTGACTTTGGTTATCTCTTATTTGAATGGCAGATGTTTGAGCCTATTTAAAATCACAAAATACAAAACCTGAGGTAAACATAATAAGATCCATGAGAGGTCTTTTCTCCTGCAGATAGCCTCCTGTTACAGCAAATTTTCACTTGATTAGGGGTCCAAGAGTGGCCCTTTAACTGAGAGGGGAGACAACTTTCCAGAGGCATATTTGTATTATTTCTTTATATGGCACTATGCACATTAGTTACTCTGTTGTATTGCTAATTGACTTTGCCTACATCACCTGTGTTCATAGTATATTTTCTATATGATGAACTCTGTAACATGTTTTATTTAACAGCCATTATGAAATGCCTTAACACTTTGTTTGTATGCCAAACCTATCTCAATAAAATAAAATAAAAATGGATGTTTGAAAGACACTGGCAATTGAATGGGCACTTGGGCTTAAAGTTACATTTTAAATATAAAATATCCTTAAGCTGCAGAAATGTTTAATTCATACCTCAGTATGGTAATAATATATGTATGAACCTAGAAGATTGTCTGTGCCTACATTTTATATCATTTAAAATACTCAGATGGTATTAACAACATACAGTATATATGTTGATCTGAAAAATATACTATGTTAGATAAATTACTGCGAGTTTAAATAAATAACTGTATTGGTATTTATAAATGTTTGACTTATTTCAAAATAACATTCTATTGTTTTTCAGACATCTGATATACAAATTAGGTTCCAGATATGACTAATAGATACTGATATATGAATGCCTATATAATGTGTATGTGATATAAGATGATAACTGGAAAAGGTGACAATATTATATCAGAAAATGAACTAAAATATTAATTAAATTCATGCTGAGAGTATTGTAATGCTTTGAAATACTTTCACAGAAATGTGATTTTTAAATGCAATTTCTTTTTAATACTATAAATATCAAAATAGCTCATATTTAGTCTTGAAATACTCAGATTAAATAGTATTAAATGGTCCCATACATATTGGACATATTTGTTTGCTGATGCTGGAAATTATTAGTGTATTTTAATGAACACTTTAAAATATATATATTTAACTGTTAGTAGTATTTGATAATGAAACTGTTTTTCTATGTCTGCTGACCCCCGATGGAAAAAAACTGGTATTGCAGCTAAGGTATTTGGCTGTTCAGAGAGGCCTTTCCAAATAACCAATTAGAGAAAAGCTTCAATTAAGGGTGTGACCAAATTCTTGTTGGAATGATTTGAAAAGAAGGAGGGGTTATAACTTTGATAAAGCATCCACACACTGTAGACAAAGGACAGACTTAAAGAGAGACAGACACAGATGTGTGCTAGTATCTTCTCTGCATTTTTGTTGGGACCCTTTCTTAGGATAAGAAAGTAAATAATTGAGGCCTGTATCCTTGCAAAATAGTGGAATAATCCTTCTTATATGACCAACAAGAAGCCCCAGGATAAGCTCAATTTTCATGTGGTTATTTTGTAATGTATTAATGATTTTTATATTTTAATAGATTTTAGCAAAGAAATTCTTTATAGCATAGCTAAACTACAGCTGTGAGTCAAAAAGTAATTTATTCTTATATTTAATTAGACCAAGGGTAGTAAGGATACTGGTGTTAAATATTAATATTTAGAAATAATTTTTGTATTTTAAATGTCAAATTAGTTGCAGCTATTGCAATATATTTTAGATTTTTTTTATTGTGGCTAAATAAGAGGTTGTTTCAGGCCAGATTAATTGGCATTTGCATTAACAATATACAATTTTTGGTGGTTTACTTAAAGTTATATAGAACCATTTGTGGGCTAAATAGTTCAATTATACTTTTCTGAAAGTTATCTTAGATTTATTGAGATTTAGTAAGATTTGTGTGAAGTATCTTGTTATATTTTAACTAAGCGCTGTTAAGTTAGCAGTCCATATTTTGGTATTGGAGTAAATATTGCTGGATAATTATAGACTGTTCTGGTATTCTCATTTTAATAAGTGATTCATTGTAAATAAGGTTAATGTGTAGAAATATCTGTATAGCTGGCTTTGTATAGAATAATTGTAACAGCATAGACATACTTATATTGGCCATAAGTAATACGATATTTACTACGTAAATATAATCATTGTGTCTATAAAGATAACTAATCAGAACAAAGGATTAAATATTAATTTTAATAATAATATTACTGTCAAGCATATATATATATATATATATATATATATATAGTGATATTTTGGAGTACACTACAGAGATCTCACTGTAGTGTATTGACAAAGTTCTGCTATATTAATTGTAGATATCGCTGACAATAGTTTTATACGGCTATTAATTATTAATTTTCATAATTACAATACGTAATACATTGGAGGACACTCCTGAGATGTATCAACATTACTAGAGGTTACTGCTGAGATAATAAATTATATTGTAACCGGGGGTGGAGCCGGACGGACACCAGCATCTTGGTGAGCTCTGTGTCACTGTCTTTTTCTTGGGCACACTTCCGTAGAAGAACAAGTAGCATACCTCATGGGGGACATCTGAGCCTCCTAGATCCCTACATACTCTTTATTGAGCCCGTTGCACGACTGGGGGATGCCAGCGACCGCTGTAAGGCACGAGATGCGGTAATTACAACTGCGCCACAGCACTTAAGGCCTAGTCGTGGCGGTAGCGCCGCCTAACACAGACACAATATGAGACTTGGCAGAGAACACAGCATCACCCATGGGACACACTGAACAGCTTATTCAGTGCCTAACCTCGAAAACGACTGCTGCAGGGACGTTACCAAGAACGATCACGGAGAGCAGCCCTCATTAAGCCTGATAGGATACAGACACCACGCAGTGAGTACCCGAGACAAAGCACATACTGCAGCTCCGCAATTAGTTATGACTGGGGGGCAATCTATAAAATCATAAGGCCTCAGGAAACTGGTCGCCATTATAAATAAACAAGTTGGGCCTGTCTTTGTGCCAAAAGGACAACCATCATTCTGAGCCCTAAGCCTGCCAAGAAACAGAATACAGACAATAGCTGGACCATATATTTAAAACACTTCAGAACTGTCCCGTTAATCAATAAAAAAAAGCTCTGAGACCTGCAATAAGTCCATTGCGCATCAGCCGCCTTATCAACTGCATAAATGGCGTCCAGGCGCCAATCGAAACCGGACAAAAACGCCAAATCTACTGCTAACACATGCTCTAAAATGAGCTCTTATTTCAAGTCCATGGAGCTCACTACATTGCCATCGGCAACTTCTCCAAACTCTGACCTGAGTGAGGACAGGGAAGATCAAGGCCTTACACAATTAGAGGACGACCAACCACTAACTAGAGCAGATTTAAGGTCCCTGCCGTCAAAGGCAGATTTCTAATGCTTCATGTCACAAGTCAGTGTTATGATCTCCTTTCTCTTTAAATCCTTCTGACACCTCGTTTTCCACAACCCTTAAAAGGACCATCTGATCCCTATTTGCTTGCTTGATTATTTTAGTGTAACAGGGAAAGTTAGTTGTTAGGACTCTCCACTGTTATCCTGTTATCCAGCCTTTAGTGATTAAATAAGTCACTTCAACTGTCTCAACATTTATCCTCATTGGGACTTTGTTTCAATTAACATTTCTTCGCATATTCTAAGGACTTTAACATATCAAGAAGATCTGTATTCTGAACTCTCACCTCTCAGCTTACAAACTGCTCTCCGCTCCTGAATAGCAACTCTGTGACGTCATTCAAGCCGACACCAGGCCGGCATATGCAGACAGCGTTCAGTCGCCCATCTGTTTACACAAGCTACCGCATCTACAGCCTTTAAACCTGCTTCCTACACAGCTTCAAGGAATACTAACAGCAAACAGTTGGTTTCAACGGAGAAACTTAAAGGATTTATCACCTCTCTGAAACTAAGAACCGGAGGAGTTATCTACAAACCGCAAGTATCAAAAGCCTTGATTAATACTCTATATCATGTTTGCTTAACTCCTCATAAAGACATTGCTTATACAAATACCGGAACAACTCTGTTTGCATAATCAGACTTCTTCTCTGCTTAAACTTGAGATTTATTAACTTTGCATACTAACTACAATTTAACCACTTACTGCCTTCTCAACAGCACCATTTCAAGCTTGTATTTATTTAAGAAGAGCTATTTTACAACTACAGTGAAAGTTAACTGTGAGTTGTGCTTTTATTATTTTGCCTGTTAATTTGGATTAAATACGCTATTTAATCCCTTTCCTTGCTCTTCTGACAATAAGAGTTTTGGATTATTTAAATAGCTACAAATACAACATTTTAGTTCATATCATTGTCTGAACTTTATTCATAAATTGCAAAAGACCTGACAGAAAACATAACAGTCAGCCAGTTAATTAAAGATGGATTGGCTGAGGTCAAGAAAGACGTCTCAGACCTAGGTAATAGGCTCTTACAACTCAAAGAATACGCAGAGGAAACTTCGGAAACGTCAAACCTAACGACAATGCAATTAAAAGCAGCAAACTAAAGAGAATATGTTACTGCAAGCCCAGGTATAAGACATGGATAATAGAGTCCGTCGTCAAAATTTAAGAATCAGAGGCATACCTGAATCTATATCTACTACAGAGCTTTCTCAGTACATTCAAACCCTGTTCTGTTTTTTACTGGACAAAGAATTTGGTTCCAGTGTGAACCTAGACAGAGTACATAGAGCCCTGAGGCACAAACCGCCTGCATCAGCACCTCCAAGAGATGTAATTTTAAGATGCCACTATTATCAAGACAAAGAGAACATCCTAGCGACGGCCAGGAAGAAATCGCCAATCCAGAAAGATGGCTACACTTCACAGATTTATGCTGATTTCAGTCCTTTCACGCTCTCTATGCGCAAGGAAGTAGGTTTTCTCACATCACACCTCAGAAGTCTGAACATCCCATATCGCTGGGGGTTTCCCTTCTCACTTAAAGTGTCAAAGGACAACAAAGAAGCCACATATAAAGATTTGGAAGATTTGGACAAATTCTGCTCACATTTCAACAGCCCGCTTCCAAACCTACCCCAACAGGGCAAGAAGATCCCCGATACACAGAACCACCATTCAGCACAACCAAAACCGCAACGCCAAAGTTAGACTATGACCTCAAAGAAACGCAAGTCCGCTAAACCGGTTCAGCAACAACCGGTCGCTCGTAGCAGAACCCCACCATGATCTAACTCATTGTCGACACAGATGGCTAAATAAATTCATACACTCAGTTGTACATACCCTGCCTTAACCACAACTTGGTCTATGTCACATGATCTTCAGGTTTATGACCTAACTCAGTACTCTGTAAGACTACAACCACATTTAATCTTATAGACGACTATTAGAGACATTGAATGATCTACCCCCTGAATTTATGTCACTGCTAGAAGTAGTTACATAAGAAAAAAAAAAAGTATTATAACCTGATAAGATGCTTCAGGCTCACCCATTCCCCTACCCCTTACATTTAGCATTTACCCATAACACCTCTATTGTGCTCTCTTCAGTATTTAATCCCACGCCCAAGGAGCAGTAGCAGCTTAGACTGCCACAATCTCCTCACACCTTACTTTTATGACCCCCAATGGGTCAAATTTTTTGTTTCAGTTTTATTGTTGGAATGTTTCTGTTGTAGTTACATTTCTATGGTTTAATGTCTAATGCCTTCTCTTTATAGCACAGCCTCCTTGATACCTTTAAGGAATAGCCTATTCTGTATTTACTTAAGCACATTGTCTACTACATCAAGAACCAATATTTTCCTCTAAAGATTTCCCTATAAATTATTTCAACTCAAATGAAAATAAAATGAATGGGGTTGGTGTTCTTGTTCACCGCTCCATACCCTTTCAATTACTGAACACTGTATCAGATACGGAGGGAAAAATCTTGATAGTTGTTGAGTTATTATTTAATAGGTCCATTACCATAGTTAATGTCTACGCCCCCAACTCAAACTGGACCTCGTTTTTCAGACGCCTACTATCCTTGGTGCTAGAAAACTTGAAAGGTACCTTAATACTAGGTGGTGACCATAACGTTACCATGGACCCGAGCTAGATTCTTCATCTCTAAACCCGCGCTCTTCATCCCGACCCCCTAACTCGGTGTACAATTACCTCAGACACTGCTGGTCCCATGTCTCACCAGTCCCACCCACAACTTTGGAGTACCCTCTCATATCGCTATTGATTTGTTGCGATAGAAGATTATTACAAACTTGGAGTGTTAATGCATCTTGGTTTCCGTGAGAAAGTTATATTATATAGAAAGTCTTCCTGCAAAGAGAGAATCAAAAGGCTTATAGTTTTTATATAGTGACATACACGGATATGAGCATATGTTGAATGTAATACGTTTGATGATGTTTTTTAATGTTATTTGTCAATGTTCTTAAATACCACTGGACTGATACCTTGTAATACCACCTTTGATACAATACCGATATGTCCAATGTACAAAAATAATAAATAAAAATTTAAAAAATTATATTGTAACCTAGGATATACAACAGTCCTCTTTACCTTCTTATCTATAATAGCTTCCACCTGTGCTGCTTCCAGTTCCCGCTTCACTGGAAGAGAAAAAACAAAAATAATCATCATAATAGAGCAAAGAGTCAGACAAGCACACGCCCCTTTAATAGCACAAACCAGTCTAGAGTTCTCAGCCACTAACCACCACTCTCTCACCCTGTATGTCTCTTCTTGCATAAGCCAACAATGTCCACATCCAGTGATCCATGTCCTCTGTCTGCCCCTTCTCATTGTCAGTCATCAGTCTGTCAAATCACACCCCATGCCCTTGGATCATTCCATGATACCTTGTGTCTTGATTGGGTCCTTTGGCAGTACTCTGCTTTTGCCTTCAATTCTTGCCATTGCTGCAGTAGCTGCCGCTACCTGAGCCTCCCCAGTGGGTGGTTTCCGAGGTTTAGCTGTCTCCTTGGGCACATTTGGTAGATTCTCTCTGATAAAGGGGAGAAATTAAATAACATCTTTCATTTTAACATAAATGCAGCATTATCCATCTCTTATGACTGTCTTGTTTTCTAAACTGACTTCAATAACAGGATATTTGTTAGCTGCCTATGAGTGTCTTCACTTAAGGGGATAGTGTACTGTAAATCCGTTTTCTCCTTCATGTGTTTAAATTATTTGTTATATCAGCTGCAGAGTTTAAATGTATGGGAATTGACTAAGAACAATGCAAAATTAACATTTTAGTACTGCTCTGTCACAGCCCCTCACTGGGAGAATTATTTTATCTAAATTATCTTGTTTACATGTTTTGTTGTTTTGGGGTGTTTTTTTTTGTAAACAGATCGTAAAGGGACATGAAACCCAAAATATTTATTGTATGATTCAGATAGAGAATACAATTTTAAACAACAACTTTCTAATTTACTTTTATTATCTAATTTGTTTAATTCTCTTGATATCATTGGTTAAAAGGAGCAGCAATGCACTACTGGTTGCTGACTGAACACATGGGTGAGCCAATGACAATCAGTATATATATGCAGCCACCAATCAGCAACTAGAAACTAGGTTCTTTGCTGCTCCTGAGCTTACCAAGATAAACCCTTCAGCAAAGGATTATAAGAGTAGGAAGCATATTAAATAATAGAAGTAAATTGGAAAGTTGTTTGAAATTGTATTCTCTGCATGAATCATAAAAGAAAAAAAATTGGGTTTTGTGTCTCTCCAAGTTCAGACGACATGTTCAGCATGGATGGGGATACAATAGGCAACTTCAGCTATTTCAAATGAATAAATAAAGGTAAATGATCTACATGTAAACAATTTAATACACTCCAGTAGGTAAAATTAATAATTGGGAACACATTAAAAGGGAAAAAAAACATTTGAGTTCACTGCCCCTGTCTAATTGGGTGATGCACATTTGAATGTTTCAATATGATTGCACACTACTGGTGACATCACTATACAGATAGGGCTAAAAAGCAGGGGGAATCTAATAAATCTGTGTCTATGGGTGCAGCTTTTCTAATCCAAACCTACTCTACCTTAAAAAAAATATATAAAAAAAATAGAGCATTGCAATGCAATACTAAAACCAATCATCTCACCTACAATCCCCAATTAATTTTTAAGACAATGTAATCTCCCCAATTAAGATGCGACTGGGTTTGAAGAAACATAATTATAAACAGCTTATACTGGTATTTCCTAACACACAATCCCCAAATAATGTATAAAAAGTGAATTTCGTCCATGCATATTCCCAACCAGAACTAAATTGTAAAGAGTCACTGGCCATAAGAGATACTAAATGTGGTAATGAAGCAGTTATAACATTTTTTAAGAAAATGTGGATACAATAGGCAAAATCATAAGAGGAGAGAGATTGTAATAGGAAGTCATACAGTAAGTTGAGTAAAAACATCACTGCATCGTCAAATTTCCAAAGATGTGTATTATTGTCAAACCATAAGATACTGAACTGAAGATCAATAAATCTGGGAAGCTCCAGTCTTCAGACAAAACTAGTACACATAGCTGTACCTCCCGCTTGATATATATGCCAACTCCTAAAAAATGAGCTCATTACCATCTTTCACTCTAAGCCCCTTATGTGTCTATAACACAAGTATGCCTTTATCAGACTACAACATCAATTTGTGCTATATACATGCAGGAAATTTTATGTGTGACACGCAATAATCTGTTAGAAGAGATACAACTATCTGCCCTTGGTTTGGTGATTATTTTCTTTGTAAATGAGCTTTTTTTGCTTTAAATGTCTCACAAAATCTTTTTTTTTTTGTTTAACATAACTTTATTGATGTTTTCAATAGATTATAACAGACAATATCTGTTATAACAGGGTAAAAGCAATCTCAAAAACAATACTCAGTGTGAGATAACAAAATCATCACAATACAGGTTTGTCAAAAAGAGAGAAACAGAAGTAAAATCTCTTATTTACAATAGAGAATACTCTTGTCAAGTAGAGGGTCACTCATGGGCCTAAATGTATACATAGAATAGGAGATTTAGAAAGGATATAATATGCTAGGACTTCCAGATAACCATTTCCTATTATTGATCTACAAACCAAGTTCAAGTTAGTTGTAATAGAAGCATAAAGAAATTTCACAAAATGTTATGAAGCAGACCAATGGGAACACTGAAAACCAATGGAAGAGAATCTAATAAAAATAATATTTACCCCATAAACAATGTAAAAATGAAGTCTTGAGGTCCTTTGCAACTGCCAATAAACTGGTGTATACATGCCTAAATATAAGACACTTTTCACCAGAATAGAAAACAAAAGTCATAATGTGTAAGGGACATGAAACCCAAAATGTTTATTGTGATAGATCACACAATTTTACACAACTTTCCAATATCCATTTTGCTTCCTTATCTTGGTGTCATTTATTGAAGGAGCAACAATGCACGACTGGGAGCTAGCTGAACACATTGGTAAAGCCAATTACAAGAGGCATATGTGTGCAGCTACCAATCAGCAGCTAGCTTCCAGCTCCTGAGTTTACCTGAGTTTGAACAGAGAAAATTAGACAATGTAAGTCAATTGGAAAGTTGTTTAAAATGGTATGCTCTATCTGAAAGAAAATGTTTCTGTTTTTTTTTTTTTTTAATTCTTTATTTATGCAAAGAACATACATCAGCTTTCATCTCAATGTGAATAAACAAAGAAAAACGATAAACTCTTCAATACAGAACAGAGGATTAACCATTGAGTCTTAGCAATGCATGTCTTCCTTTTCTATTATTCTCAACATATTTTCATATTCTCCAGACCTGCTCCTCTCCTCCTTTGCCCTCCCCGAGGTATCACTGTTCTCCCTGCCTAGGTTGGTGAGGACCTCTATGATAAGACTGGGCATAACCCTCAAAAACAGAATTTATGTTTACCTGATAAATTACTTTCTCCAACGGTGTGTCCGGTCCACGGCGTCATCCTTACTTGTGGGATATTCTCTTCCCCAACAGGAAATGGCAAAGAGCCCAGCAAAGCTGGTCACATGATCCCTCCTAGGCTCCGCCTACCCCAGTCATTCGACCGACGTTAAGGAGGAATATTTGCATAGGAGAAACCATATGATACCGTGGTGACTGTAGTTAAAGAAAATAAATTATCAGACCTGATTAAAAAACCAGGGCGGGCCGTGGACCGGACACACCGTTGGAGAAAGTAATTTATCAGGTAAACATAAATTCTGTTTTCTCCAACATAGGTGTGTCCGGTCCACGGCGTCATCCTTACTTGTGGGAACCAATACCAAAGCTTTAGGACACGGATGAAGGGAGGGAGCAAATCAGGTCACCTAAATGGAAGGCACCACGGCTTGCAAAACCTTTCTCCCAAAAATAGCCTCAGAAGAAGCAAGAGTATCAAACTTGTAAAATTTGGTAAAAGTGTGCAGTGAAGACCAAGTCGCTGCCCTACATATCTGATCAACAGAAGCCTCGTTCTTGAAGGCCCATGTGGAAGCCACAGCCCTAGTGGATTGAGCTGTGATCCTTTCAGGAGGCTCCCATCCGGCAGTCTCGTAAGCCAATCTGATGATGCTTTTAATCCAAAAAGAGAGAGAGGTAGAAGTTGCTTTTTGACCTCTCCTTTTACCAGAATAAACAACAAACAAGGAAGATGTTTGTCTAAAATCCTTTGTAGCATCTAAATAGAATTTTAGAGCGCGAACAACATCCAAATTGTGCAACAAACGTTCCTTCTTCGAAACTGGTTTCGGACACAGAGAAGGCACGACTATCTCCCGGTTAATGTTTTTGTTAGAAACAACTTTTGGTACGTAAAACCACCTTATCTGCATGGAACACCAGATAAGGAGGAGAACACTGCAGAGCAGATAATTCTGAAACTCTTCTAGCAGAAGAAATTGCAACCAAAAACAAAACTTTCCAAGATAATAACTTAATATCAACGGAATGTAAGGGTTCAAACGGAACCCCCTGAAGAACTGAAAGAACTAAGTTGAGACTCCAAGGAGGAGTCAAAGGTTTGTAAACAGGCTTGATTCTAACCAGAGCCTGAACAAAGGCTTGAACATCTGGCACAGCTGCCAGCTTTTTGTGAAGTAACACAGACAAGGCAGAAATCTGTCCCATCAAGGAACTTGCAGATAATCCTTTTTCCAATCCTTCTCGAAGGAAGGATAGAATCTTAGGAATCTTAACCTTGTCCCAAGGGAATCCTTTAGATTCACACCAACAGATATATTTTTTCCAAATTTTGTGGTAAATTTTTCTAGTTACAGGCTTTCTGGCCTGAACAAGAGTATCAATAACAGAATCTGAGAACCCTCGCTTTGATAAGATCAAGCGTTCAATCTCCAAGCAGTCAGCTGGAGTGGGACCAGATTCGGATGTTCGAACGGACCTTGAACAAGAAGGTTTCGTCTCAAAGGTAGCTTCCATGGTGGAGCCGATGACATATTCACCAGATCTGCATACCAAGTCCTGCGTGGCCACGCAGGAGCTATCAAGATCACCGACGCCCTCTCCTGATTGATCCTGGCTACCAGCCTGGGGATGAGAGGAAACGGCGGGAATACATAAGCTAGTTTGAAGGTCCAAGGTGCTACTAGTGCATCTACTAGAGTCGCCTTGGGATCCCTGGATCTGGACCCGTAGCAAGGAACCTTGAAGTTCTGACGAGAGGCCATCAGATCCATGTCTGGAATGCCCCACAGTTGAGTGATTTGGGCAAAGATTTCCGGATGGAGTTCCCACTCCCCCGGATGCAATGTCTGACGACTCAGAAAATCCGCTTCCCAATTTTCCACTCCTGGGATGTGGATTGCAGACAGGTGGCAGGAGCGAGTCTCCGCCCATTGAATGATTTTGGTCACTTCTTCCATCGCCAGGGAACTCCTTGTTCCCCCCTGATGGTTGATGTACGCAACAGTCGTCATGTTGTCTGATTGAAACCGTATGAACTTGGCCCTCGCTAGCTGAGGCCAAGCCTTGAGAGCATTGAATATCGCTCTCAGTTCCAGAATATTTATCGGTAGAAGAGATTCTTCCCGAGACCAAAGACCCTGAGCTTTCAGGGATCCCCAGACCGCGCCCCAGCCCATCAGACTGGCGTCGGTCGTGACAATGACCCACTCTGGTCTGCGGGAGGTCACCCCTTGTGACAGGTTGTCCAGGGACAGCCACCAACGGAGTGAGTCTCTGGTCCTCTGATTTACTTGTATCTTCGGAGACAAGTCTGTATAGTCCTCATTCCACTGACTGAGCATACACAGTTGTAATGGTCTTAGATGAATGTGCGCAAAAGGAACTATGTCCATTGCCGCTACCATCAAACCTATCACTTCCATGCACTGCGCTATGGAAGGAAGAGGAACGGAATGAAGTATCCGACAAGAGTTTAGAAGTTTTGTTTTTCTGGTCTCTGTCAGAAAAATCCTCATTTCTAAGGAGTCTATTATTGTTCCCAAGAAGGGAACTCTTGTCGACGGAGATAGAGAACTCTTTTCCACGTTCATTTTCCATCCGTGAGATCTGAGAAAGGCCAGGACTATGTCCGTGTGAGCCTTTGCTTGAGGAAGGGACGACGCTTGAATCAGAATGTCGTCCAAGTAAGGTACTACAGCAATGCCCCTTGGTCTTAGCACCGCCAGAAGGGACCCCAGTACCTTTGTGAAAATCCTTGGAGCAGTGGCTAATCCGAAAGGAAGCGCCACGAACTGGTAATGCTTGTCCAGGAATGCGAACCTTAGGAACCGATGATGTTCCTTGTGGACAGGAATATGTAGATACGCATCCTTTAAATCCACCGTGGTCAAGAATTGACCTTCCTGGATGGAAGGATTGTTCGAATGGTTTCCATTTTGGACGATGGAACCTTGAGAAACTTGTTTAGGATCTTGAGATCTAAGATTGGTCTGAACGTTCCCTCTTTTTTGGGAACTACGAACAGATTGGAGTAGAACCCCATCCCTCGTTCTTTTAATGGAACAGGATGAATCACTTCCAGAAGATAACCTTGGGAGACTATTTCTAGCGCCCAAGGATCCAGAACATCTCTTGCCCAAGCCTGAGTGAAGAGAGAGAGTCTGCCCCCCACCAAATCCGGTCCCGGATCGGGGGCCCGCATCTCATGCTGTCTTGGGAGCAGTGGCAGGTTTCTTGGCCTGCTTTCCTTTGTTCCAGCCTTGCATTGGTCTCCAGGCTGGAGTGGCTTGAGAAGTATTACCCTCCTGCTTAGAGGACGTAGCACTTGGGGCTGGTCCGTTTCTGCGAAAGGGACGAAAATTAGGTTTATTTTTGGCCTTGAAAGACCTATCCTGAGGAAGGGCGTGGCCCTTGCCCCCAGTGATATCAGAGATAATCTCTTTCAAGTCAGGGCCAAACAGTGTTTTCCCCTTGAAAGGAATGTCAAGCAATTTGTTCTTGGAAGACGCATCCGCTGACCAAGATTTTAACCAAAGCGCTCTGCGCGCCACAATAGCAAACCCAGAATTTTTCGCCGCTAACCTAGCCAATTGCAAGGTGGCGTCTAGGGTGAAAGAATTAGCCAATTTAAGAGCACGAATTCTGTCCATAATCTCCTCATAAGAAGAAGAATTACTAATAATCGCCCTTTCTAGCTCATCGAACCAGAAACACGCGGCTGTAGTGACAGGGACAATGCATGCAATTGGTTGTAGAAGGTAACCTTGCTGAACAAACATCTTTTTTAGCAAACCTTCTAATTTTTTATCCATAGGATCTTGGAAAGCACAACTATCTTCTATGGGTATAGTGGTGCGCTTGTTTAGAGTAGAAACCGCCCCCTCGACCTTGGGGACTGTCTGCCATAAGTCCTTTCTGGGGTCGACTATAGGAAACAATTTTTTAAATATGGGGGGAGGTACGAAAGGTATACCGGGCCTGTCCCATTCTTTATTAACAATGTACGCCACCCGCTTGGGTATAGGAAAAGCTTCGGGGGGCCCCGGGGCCTCTAGGAACTTGTCCATTTTACATAGTGTTTCTGGAATGACCAGATAATCACAATCATCCAAATTGGATAACACCTCCTTAAGCAGAGCGCGGAGATGTTCCAACTTAAATTTAAAAGTAATCACATCAGGTTCAGCTTGTTGAGAAATTTTTCCTGAATCTGAAATTTCTCCCTCAGACAAAACCTCCCTGGCCCCCTCAGACTGGTGTAGGGGCCCTTCAGAAACAATATCATCAGCGTCCTCATGCTCTACAGTATTTTCTAAAACAGAGCAGTCGCGCTTTCGCTGAGAAGTGGGCATATTGGCTAAAATGTTTTTGATAGAATTATCCATTACAGCCGTTAATTGTTGCATAGTAAGGAGTATTGGCGCGCTAGATGTACTAGGGGCCTCCTGTATGGGCAAGACTGGTGTAGACGAAGGAGGGGATGATGCAGTACCATGCTTACTCCCCTCACTTGAGGAATCATCTTGGGCATCATTTTTACCAAATTTTTTATGACATAAATCACATCTATTTAAATGAGAAGGAACCTTGGCTTCCCCCACAGTCAGAACACAATCTATCTGGTAGTTCAGACATGTTAAACAGGCATAAACTTGATAACAAAGCACAAAAAACGTTTTAAAATAAAACCGTTACTGTCACTTTAAATTTTAAACTGAACACACTTTATTACTGCAATTGCGAAAAAGTATGAAGGAATTGTTCAAAATTCACCAAAATTTCACCACAGTGTCTTAAAGCCTTAAAAGTATTGCACACCAAATTTGGAAGCTTTAACCCTTAAAATAACGGAACCGGAGCCGTTTTTATATTTAACCCCTTTACAGTCCCTGGAATCTGCTTTGCTGAGACCCAACCAAGCCCAAAGGGGAATACGATACCAAATGATGCCTTCAGAAAGACTTTTCTATGTATCAGAGCTCCACACACATGCAGCTGCATGTCATGCTTTTCTCAAAAACAAGTGCGCCATACCGGCGCGAAAATGAGGCTCTGACTAAGATTAGGGAAAGCCCCTATAGAATAAGGTGTCAAAAACAGTGCCTGCCGATATTATTTTACAAAAAATACCCAGATTAAATGATTCCTCAAGGCTAAATATGTGTAAATATGATCGATTTAGCCCAGAAAATGTCTACAGTCTTAATAATCCCTTGTGAAGCCCTTATTTACTGTCTGAATAAAAATGGCTTACCGGATCCCATAGGGAAAATGACAGCTTCCAGCATTACATCGTCTTGTTAGAATGTGTCATACCTCAAGCAGCAAAAGACTGCTCACTGTTCCCCCAACTGAAGTTAATTCCTCTCAACAGTCCTGTGTGGAACAGCCATCTGTACAACGGCAAAGAGAATGACTGGGGTAGGCGGAGCCTAGGAGGGATCATGTGACCAGCTTTGCTGGGCTCTTTGCCATTTCCTGTTGGGGAAGAGAATATCCCACAAGTAAGGATGACGCCGTGGACCGGACACACCTATGTTGGAGAAATCAAGTTTCCATTCTCCTCTTAATTGTGCCTCTAAGATGAAGGTAGTGTTTCGTATTGGGTACAGGATTTGTAATTGTTGCCTTTGATCTAGTGTATGTAGGTAGATTTCCCATTTAGCCATAAAGCGACTTGTGCGTTTCACCCAGAGTGTCTGCCTGTTCGTAAAGTAGTTGTTGGTGTATTTCTCTTTTTAACTGTTGTAGGGTTGGGGGCTCTGGAGTTAGCCAGTTCTTAAGGATGACCTTCCTGGCCTGCAGAATCACATTATGTGTGAATACTGTGTTTGTCTTATTTGTATTTTCACATTCCAGGAAAACCAGTGCCTGGGGTGTGAAAGGTTCCAGGGGGATACCCATTGATCTGAGCCAGTAATGAGTCATACCCCAGAATCTAAACAGCTTGGGGCAGGTCCAAATCATATGGATTAAACCTGCGTCACTTTGAGCACATCTTGGGCAAATACCTGAAGAGTTAGTCTCCCATACTTTGTATAACTTTGGTGTAATGTATGCCGTTTCAAGTAACTTAATGTGAGATTCCCTTAGATCCATAGATAGGGTAGCACGCTGAACTTTTTGTATACTCCTTTTAACCTGAGATTTAGAAATCTCTATATTTAGTAATGATGACCATTTCTCACTGATGTAAGCGTTGATGTGAGTGTTTTCGTTGTTTGGTGTCATCAGGGCTTTGTAAATGGGAGTGATAGAAGTATTTCCCTGCATGAATGAGTTACCCAATTGATATATTATATGGTTTCCGTCCGGAAATGTGTCTTGCCCAAGCAATGTTGTAACATAGTGCCTAGCCTGCAAGTATGCGAAATGATGTGACCTCGGCAGTGCATATGTAGTCCGTAGGTGTTCAAATGTGTGTACCGTTTTCCCATCTCCTTCCAACATCTTATGTACCGTATCCAACCCCTTTGTCCCCCATTCCCTGAAGGTTTTTGTTGTCATCCCTGGAATGAAATTAGGATTCCCCTGCAGTGGGATGTACTTAGTTCCCTTGTGTGTGAGCCCTAAGTTACTACATAGTTTCCTCCAGGCATATAATGGTTGCTGGAAAAGAGCATATTGCGGTAGATGCTTCTCTATTTTCCCAGCTTTCAAGTGAGGTAACATGGCTAGGGACCATGGGCTAGCAACGCGTTTCTCCAAATCAGGGATAGTGAAGTTGTCTCTTCCCGTTAGCCAGTCTAGGGCATATTTAGATTGAGTCGCCCAGCTATATAATTCTATGTTTGGCACTCCCATACCCCCAGAGTAGGACAAACTCTTCATCCTGTCAGATCTAATTCTATGGGTTTTTTTTGCCCAGATAAAGGAGAAGAGGGAGCTCCAAAATTTTAGGTCCTCTTTACTGATTACTATAGGTAACATCTGCAATTTGTAAAGTAGTTTTGGGAAGAGGATCATTTTAATGAGACCTATTCTGCCTGACATTGTAAGGCAAAGCTTTGCCCAGCTCGCCACCAAGTTCGTGGCTTCCTTTTTTAGCGGTGTATAATTAATTCCATACCAATCTGATGGGTTTAAAGCTAGCTCCACTCCTAAGTATCGGAAAGGTTTTTCCTGTCTGCCTGAAGTTGTACTGAAGGTCAGGGGCACCCGCAGTGGGGGTCAGCCATATAATTTCTGTCTTGTCCTTATTTATCTTATAGCCAGAGACCTGACCAAAGTCTGTCATGATATCCATTATTTTAGGCACATTTAAACTGGGGTTTTGCACATACAGGACCATGTCGTCCGCGAAGAGTGATAGGTGAAGTCTAGTTGATCCCACATCCAGACCCTCAGTCCCCAGTCTAATTTTTGCCGCTAGGGGCTCCAGGGCCAAATTGAAGAGTAGGGGTGACAGTGGGCACCCCTGTCTCGTGCCTCTTTCCAAGGTAAAGGGTTGAGATTGAGTTCCGTTGACCAAGACAGTTGCTCGAGGGGCAGTGTACAGGGTTTGCAATGCTTCTACAAAAGAACCCTCAATTCCAAATCTGCCAAGGGTATAGAACAAGTGCCCCCAGAGAACCTTATCAAAGGCTTTTTCTGCGTCTACAAGTAGAACACATGCCTCATCTTTCTTTTCCACCCCTGAGCCCAATTTAGTATTCCAATAATGTGTTAAAAGGAGTTGAAGGGTTCTAACATTTTTGACAGCTGACCTCCCCTTAATAAAACCCATCTGGTCCGTGTGTATGATTTCCGGCATGACTAGGGCTAGTCTATTTGCCATAATTTTTGTTAATATTTTGTAGTCCGAGTTCATCAATGAAATCGGATGGTATGATGCTGGATCAAGAGGTTCCTTGTCTGGTTTTAGTATCAGGCTGATATTAGCCTCTGTAAATCTACTGGAGGTAACTCTCAAGCCCCCCAGGATGCCATTGAAGAGGTCTGACAGTACCTCCGCCACCTCCGTTTGTAGTAACATAGTAACATAGTAGATAAGGTTGAAAAAAGACTGAAGTCCATCGAGTTCAACCTATACAAATCTAAAATACTTACAAAAAGCTCCAGTTAAGCTTAAATAACCCCATTAAAATGTGACCCATTTAATACTAGCAATCATATCCATGAATTTTGTTTATATACAGAAATTTATCCAGACTATTTTTAAATGTATCTATGGTATTGGCATTCACTACCTCCTTTGGTAATGAGTTCCACAATTTTATTGCTCTTACAGTGAAAAAAACGTTTCCGTTGCAGGAGATTAAATCTCCTTTCCTCCAACCTTAAATTATGACCTCTTGTCAGAACCAATTTTCTTGGAATAAAAAGACCTTCTGCCATCTCTGTATATGGGCCTTGAATATATTTATATAAAGTAATCATGTCACCTCTCAAGCGCCTTTTTTCTAAAGAGAACAGACCCAGTTTGGCTAGCCTCTCCTCATAGGTTAATTTCTCCAATCCCCTTATTAGCTTTGTGGCCCTTCTCTGAACTTTTTCTAGTTCTGCAATATCTTTTTTAGCAATCGGTCCCCAGAACTGCACTCCAAACTCAAGGTGAGGTCTTACCAGGGCTTTATATAATGACAGAATTATGCTTTCCTCCCTTGAATCAATGCCTCTTTTAATACATGCTAGTATCTTATTAGCCTTTGAAGCCGCTGCCCTGCATTGTGCACTCATCTTTAGCTTGTTATCTATTACTACTCCCAAATCCCTTTCCTCCTGTGTTTGGCTAAGTCTTGTCCCATTTAAAAAATACATAGCCTGCTTATTTTTACTTCCAAAATGTAGAACCTTACATTTTTCCGTATTAAATCTCATTTTCCATTCACTTGCCCATAGTTCTAATTTTAGCAAATCCCTTTGCAAAGAGAGTTCATCCTGCTCTGACCTAATGACCTTACTTAACTTAGTATCATCTGCAAAAATAGAGATGTCGCTATTTAATCCTTGCTCCAAGTCATTTATAAAAATATTAAAAAGAACAGGGCCCAGTACTGATCCCTGGGGGACGCCACTGATTACCTTTGTCCAATCTGAGTATGATCCATTTACTGCTACTCGTTGCTCCCTATCTTTTATCCAGTTATTTATCCATGAGCTAACATTTTCAGCTATTCCCAGTCCCTTAATTTTGTGCATTAATCTCTCATGTGGCACTGTATCAAATGCCTTTGCAAAATCCAAGTATATCACATCAACTGATTCCCCTTTATCTATATTTTTACTTACTTCCTCGTAGAATCTAATTAGATTAGTTTGACATGATCTATTTCTCCTAAAGCCATGCTGATTAGAACTCATAATCTTGTTTACACGAATATGCTCATCAATATAATCCCTTATAATCCCTTCAAATATCTTCCCCACTATTGATGTCAGACTAACTGGTCTATAGCTTCCTGGATCATCCCTGCTTCCCTTTTTGAAGAGTGGCACCACATCAGCTTTACGCCAATCCTGGGGTACCATGCCTGAGGATAATGAGTCTTGAAAAATTAAGAGTAAAGGTTTGTCTATAACAGTGCTAAGTTCACTTAACACCCTTGGGTGTATTCCATCTGGGCCTGGAGTTTTATTTACCTTAATATTTTTTAGTTTTTTCCTGATATCCTCTAAACAAAACCCAGTTAGTGGTATGGACTGGCATGTTCTATTCTGTTCCAAAGTATCATTCAATGGTTCCTCTCTTGTGTATACTGAAGAAAAAAACTGGTTTAGTACCTCAGCCTTTTCCCTGTCATTATTTATCATGCTACCCTCCACACATTTTAATGTACCTATATTATCCTTATTAGATTTTTTGCTATTTATGTACTTAAAGAACCTTTTAGGGTTAGACTTAGAATCCTTGGCAATTAATTTTTCATTTTCAATTTTGGCTAATTTGATTGCTTTTTTGCATGCTTTGTTACATTCCTTATAAATATTGTATGCTGAGTCTGTACTATTTTCTTTTAATAATTTAAATGCCCTACGTTTTTTCCTAATTTCTTTTAACACATTTTTATTTAGCCATAACGGCTTATTTTTTTTATTTTTATTTTTATAACCATATGGTATGTATTGATATGTATATTTATTTAACAAATTTTTAAATATTATCCATTTATCCTCTGTATTTTTATTAGAAAATACATTGTCCCAATTTATATTATTTAATGATTTCCTTAAATCGTTGAATTTTGCTTTCTTGAAATTAAAAGTCTTAGTTAAGCCTTTAAAACACTGCATATGAAAAGAGATTTCAAATGTGACCATGTTATGATCACTGTTACCCAAATGTTCTTTAACTTCTATGTTTGATATTATATCTGTATTGTTTGATATCTTATAAAACTCCCCCGGGAGCCCATCTGGGCCCGGGGCTTTTTCTAAAGATAGGTTACCAATGGCTTTTTCAACCTCTATTGCTAGTATCGGGACGTTTAATGAATTTCTCTGGCTTTCCGTGATCTGTGGCAGTGTCAGTGCTTCCCAAAAAGAGTCTCTGCATTTAGAATCTATCTCTTGAGTCTTATATAGGTCTGAAAAGAACTGATTAAAGGCTTGTTGTATGTCTGCTGTGTTTGTAAGAGTAGAACCTTGGACTCTTATGGCTGGTATGATTGAGGACCGTCTTGTCAGTCTTGTTAATCTGGCAAGCATCTTGCCCGTTCTGTTGCCGTGTCTATAGAACCGAGCATGTGTCTTTGTCATGTCCCTGGCAGCTCCCTGCAGCAAAAAGGTGTCTCTTAGTGTTTTAGTATCTTTGTAGCGGAGCCTATTCGCTAATGTGGGGCAGCGTAAATAGCGGTTCTGCGCATTGAGTAACTGTTTCATTAGAAGATTAGAAGAGTTTTTTCCGCTTCCTGTTATTTCTATCATAATTAGTCACTACCCCCCTTAGCACGGCCTTAGCCGCCTCCCAATAGAGAAGTGGATTGTCTCTATGTCCACTGTTTAGGTCGCTATAGGCTAGCCATTCCCCTACCAGATGATTCTTTAGATTGGCATCATGTACCAGATATCTGGGGAAGTGCCACCCCTCTCTGCCAGTCCTAGTCGATCCCAAACTAAGTTTGAGTGTAATTGGGGCATGGTCAGAAATAGTTGGAATGTCAATTTCAGTCTTTGTAATTCTAGTGGTCAAAGCAGGGGATGTGAGGAAAAAGTCAATTTGCGATAGCGTGTCTTTGGTGGGTGTGATACATGTAAAGTCCTTCACTTCCAGGTTTCGTACTCTCCATATGTCTATAAGTTGTAGTGCTCTCTTAAAACTTGTTAAAGTGTCCCGTTTCACATTGTACTGTCTACTGGGGCCCGGTACTGAAAGGGTAGGGTTCTTATATCTATCAGCAGGCGTTTGTGGCACTATATTATAATCTCCCCCCAATATTATGGGCACATCAGCCATTTTCATAATGGTTGCCCTCATGTGATTACAAAATTCTTTTTTATGGGTGTGTGGACCGTAAACCCCACCCAGAATTAAGGGGGAACCCTCCAATACAATCTGGAGAAGGACAAACCTTCCAAGCGGGTCTATTGTCTTCTGGATAACTTTATAGTCTAGGTTCTTCCTAAACAAAAAAGCAACCCCCCTAGCTCTGCTGTTCTCATAGGGTGTATAGATCACCTCTCCCACCCACTGCTGTTTGAGTTTTTCGTGTTCGCTAGGTTTCAAGTGCGTCTCTTCCAATATGGCTATATCAACTCTCTTGGCCTTTAGGTATTTTAAAATGGCTTTTCGCTTAATGGGTGATGTAACCCCTCCCACATTCCAAGATATAATGTGGATCCCCATAGTCAAACTACCAATGTTGAGGGCTTCCCCTCTCCCACCCCTCTTCTCAAGAATAGTGTAAGGTTAGTTTCCTAGGCTTCCTCAACCAAAGTGTAATGCAGGTTTGTGTAATATTACTTACTGTCTGAAACCTCGGGGCGGACTCTATGGACTACTTTCAAACACAGAGAACAACTTATGAGGCCTCCTAAGAAATATTATCAACAATATGGTACCAAAACAGTTAGAAACAAACTTAGGAAACAGTGAATGATTATAACAGTAAACAACTGAAATAGTAAGATAGTGCAAACAATTCAATCCCCCCCTTCCCCCAGTTTACAAAAAAGGATACATTAGAATAGCTCTAAGAGCAAGGTTTAAAGTCTTCAGTCTTTATATGATTTTATTTCCAGTTCTGTGCAATTTTCATATCCCACAGTTAGCAGATTGTTATGTCAAAAGAGAACAGTGTCAGTCCTCTTCTTCTTCTATTTCTTCATCTTCAATTTGATTATTCTTTACGGAGGCAAGAGAACTCATGAAGACCTTGAGCTGAGTGGTATCTTCAAAGAACTTTAGACCTTGTGGCGTTTGCACCTTAAGTCTGGCCGGGTATAACAGGGCGATTGATTCTCCCCTGTCAATAAGCTCTTTACAGTAAGGGGAAAACTCTCTCCTCTTCTTGGCAACTTCAGCAGAATAGTCCTGAAATAGATGTAACTTGCACCCCTCGTACACCAAGTTAGGAGCTTGTCTATATGCTTTGAGAAGCAGTGTCTTATCCTTAAAGTTTAGGTATTTTATCATGACTTGCCTGGGGGGTCCTTTTTGATTTTCTTTCTGTGAGGGCACTCCAACTCTGTGGGCTCCTTCAACCACACAGGGTATACTGGCATTTGGTATTTTTAATAACTGTGGAAGTGTGTCTTCAGCAAAGTCAATAAGATCAGTGCCAGGAATTGACTCAGGGAGACCAACAACCTGAATGTTATTTCGTCTGGACCTATTCTCAAGGTCATCAAATTTTTCTCTAAAGGCCTTATTCTGTCGCTGCAACTGAGAGACATTCATTGTGACTTCCCTCTGCTGGCTCTCTGTGTCCACCACATTATGCTCCACAGTTGCAAGTCTTGTTGAAAATATCTTAAGATCTGCTGTGAGAGTATCTAGGCCTGTCTGTAGTTGCTCTATCTTCGGGAGAAATAGTGCCGAAAGCTGGGATACTATTGGGTGCGTGTCCTGTGGAGCATGATCCGGGACCTCAGGCGTTAAGGATGGCGAGGAGTGGACTTCCACTTGATTTTTTAACCTCCTATCTTGCTGGCGTTGTTTGCTAGCCATCTTGTCTGTTTTTTTGGGATATGGCATAAAATATTTTTGCATACAGAGGTATGAGCGCTTCCAACGCCCGATTCAACAATATGATGAATAAGGGAGGCTAAGGAGAACCTCAGGCCAGAGTACACCCACCGCAGTAGTAGTATAATACCCCACTATAGGACTATATACACACACAGTCTCACATATGGATATTGAGGTTTAAGAGCCACATCTGCCAACTTGGGATAAGCATGGATTTCAGCAAGGAATTTTAGCTAAGTCACCAGACTCATTTGACCGAAGGTGTTGTGACAGGGGGATTCTCAGGGGGGGGAACGTGTAGCCTACACCATCTCCATTGTTACAGTTTCTATAGAGAAAAAAGGGGCCTCCGTGGGTTTAAATACAGATGTGCTTTTTCTTTTCTCCCTCACTCTGCCTACCCCTGCTTAGGGTATTTTCTTCCCCTGCTTGGGATAGGGGTGCCCAGGGGAGCCAAACAGCCCACCCGCTGCTCCAACAGGACTGAGTCTCCAACTGCTGACTTGTGTTGGTACTATTAAGGTTCTTTTGCTCTTATAGTGGGCAGAGGAGCATGTATAATCGTTCAATTCACTATAGTGCAAGTACTAGGAGTCTGAGGCCTTTGATTTCTTTTAGGCTAGCCTTACAATGTAATGGGTGAGGCCCTGGGCTACCGTAGCTTGTATGTAAGGTTAGTTGCCTAACCTGTGCCCACTAGAGTCTCTCTCCCATCAGGGATATGAAGGTACAAAGTTTGTGATACTCACTTATTAGCCGTTATTTTCAGCTGTGAGGTAAGATGGCTGCTGTCCACTTATTGCGCAGTTTTTATTCAGCAAGTTGCGCTTCGTGCGGCAACTTTGTGCACCTCAACTCCGGCTTTACTGTGCTGTAGTGAGCAGAGCTGATGTTCTTTTGCCCCCCTGTACCTCAGATAGTGTCCAAGGAGTCTTCTATTTTCTCCGGTCGCCGCCGCGACCTTTTATCTGCCGGTCCGTCTATGCGACTTGCCAGTGAGGGAGCCGATTGTTCTCGCTCCTTGCTTAGCTGGGTCCGGGCAGGTATAAACAAGTTCCCCTGCCAAGGAATAAAGCTTGTCGGGCTAATTTTGAGGTTTGGTCCCAGATTTAGGAGCTTGGGTGTACTGAGCTCACCAAACCTGCTTCCATCCGTTGAGCCCGCCCACCGGAAGTCCGAAAATGTTTCTGTTTTATGTCCATTTAATATAAAACTTTAAAAGGATCAGAAAGAGTCATAAGATTTATATATACTGTATATAAAATGTTAAATGAACATTATCCATGAAGTTTATAGTTGGGGCCTTAAAAGCTGGTATTAGAGTATGAAGCGCACAAACCTCATGTTCAAATTCGATTTCACATGTCAAACATATAATCAATCATTTATACTATATGAGAAGAGGGGATATTCCACATCTGACATCTCATCCTTAAATTCTGAAAGAAGAAAACATGAATCTCTACAGGCTACACATTTTAGGTATATATGAGGTTTATGGTATAGAGGAAAGGTCTAGGGCTGCAACAATTGATCGGTAAAATTGATAATAAGAATACTTGTCAAAGAATCTCATTATCAATTAAGTTGACAGCAGTCTTTATTATAGGTTATTATCAGTAAGATAGATCATAAGAATACTTGTCAATGAATCTCATTATCAATTAGGTGGTCTGCGATTAGTTGGTCAGTTGCACATCACCAGCTGCTTCACTCTGATTATTATCCAATTAATCGGATAGAAAAACAAAACAAAACATTTTTTGCACAATACCATGTGCAGGAGTTCATTCGGAGTGAAGCAACTGGTGCAGTGCAACTGACCAACTAATCGCAGACCAACTAATTTATAATGAGATTCACTGACAAGTATTCTTATGATCAATCTAACTGATAATAACCTATAATAAAGAGTAAAGACTGCTGTCAACTTAGCAATAGGAAATAACAATAGGCAGACAAACTACAGGATATACATGAGCACTATTACCACCGTCACTAATAACTACTATAAAAATGCTCAGAGGAGTGTATGACACATATGTGATGAGTTCCTTGTCACATCTATTGAAGGTAAATGCTAGGCATCAGATATTCAGATCATCATTTAAAATAGAAAAAAAAAAAAAGACTGCCACGTCCACTGTTACTAAATATCAATGTATAAGCAGTCACTCAAACCACTGCTTTGAATGTACAGAAGTTTAGCCCACTCCTGTTCTGAAGCTAAAGTGAGAAAGTCAGCTATTGTTGCATGCCAACTGTTCCAGTAGTTCTCTTTGCACTGCTCAAGTCTGGAAATGGTACTATCAGATGCCATGATGAGGATACTCAGCGCTTCAGGGAGTCAGCCACACCCCCTTCAGCACCAGGTGGAACACGCTGTGTTTCTCCCTCTCACACAAAGTTTGGACCAAAGAGCTGCAATGTCCCTTCTATATTAAAACTGTAGGCCATAAAATTGCCCCACATTTCAGAAGTGTATTGCTGCTCCTTCAAAAAGGATACCAAGACCACAAAGAAAATTTGGGGCTAGATTACGAGTGGATTGCAAATTATTGCTCCTACTTGTGCATTAAAGGGACACTAAACCCAAATTTTTTCTTTCGTAATTCAGATAGAGCATGCAATTTTAAGCAACTTTCTAATTTACACCTATCAATTTTTCTTCGTTCTCTTGCTTTATTTGAAAAGGAAGGCATCTAAGCTATTTTTTGGTTCAGACCATGGAAAGCACCTTTTTATTGGTGGGTGAATTTATCCACCAATCAGCAAGAACAACCCAGTTTGTTCACCATAAATGGGCCGGCATCTAAACTTACATTCTTGCATTTCAAATAAAGATACCAAGAGAATGAAGACAATTTGATAATAGGAGTTAATTAGAAAGTTGCTTAAAAATGCATGCTCTATCTGAATCACAAAAGAAAAAAATTGGGTTCAGTGCCCCTTTAAATTTGCTAGAAGTGTTATTATGAGTGTAACAGTACATTTAAATGCATTTTTGAGCCCCTTTTTTTGCCTCGCATAACAGTTAACCAGAGCTCTGGAGTCGTGCGAACCTGACACCCAAGAGGCAGAACTTTTTCTTTTTTTTTTCCTGCGACGAGATTTTTTTTAGTGAAAAATTTTCTGCACACACACACACGCACATTCATGTATGTATGTATGTATGTATGTATGCATGTATATATATATATGTATATATACACACATACATACACACACACATATATATATATATATATATATATATATATATATATATATATATATATATATATATATATATATATATATATATATATATATATACACACACACACACACACACACAGACACACACACAGATACATAAATAAAATGAGAGAAGCGCTCAACCTGGGAACGAACAATAGCATAATAGCTTGTTCTATGGCTAGTTACCACCCAAGAAGCAGCCTCTTTTTGCTCAACATGTGCCTTTCACAGAGAAGAACTTTCCTGAAGCATATCAGTCTGATCCTGACTTCACAGTGCAGTCCAGCCCCGAAATACCAGGCAATCCCTCTCTGAACGAGAGAAACAGCAAAACCCCAGACGTACATTTCGGCCTATTGTGGACCTCGTCAGTGAGGTGCAGCCATATCCCTCTAGGCATATTGAGCAACGAGTCCACGTCTGGATTCCCGCATCACACTTAGGGAGACTTCCCTAAGTGTCATAATTTGCATAAATAAAAAGAGAGAAGCGCTCAACCTGGGAACGAACAATAGCAAAATAGCTTGTTCTATAGCTAGTTAGAGCGCTTCTCTCTTTTTATTTATGCAAATTATGACACTTAGGGAAGTCTCCCTAAGTGTGATGCGGGAATCCAGGCGTGGACCTGTTGCTCAGTGTGCCTAGAGGGATATGGCTGCACCTCACTGACGAGGCCCACAATAGGCCGAAATGTACGTCTGGGGTTTTGCTGTTTCTCTCGTTCAGAGAGGGATTGCCTGGTATTTTGGGGCTGGACTGTACTGTGAAGTCAAGATCAGACTGATATGCTTTATGAAAGTTCTTCTCTGTGAAAGGCACATATTGAGCAAAAAGAGGCTGCTTCTTGGGTGGTAACTAGCCATAGAACAACTATTATGCTATTGTTCGTTCCCAGGTTGAGCGCTTCTCTCTTTTTATTTATGCAAATTATGACACTTAGGGAAGTCTCCCTAAGTGTGATGCGGGAATCCAGACGTGGACTCGTTGCTCAGTGTGCCTAGAGGGATATGGCTGCACCTCACTGACGAGGCCCACAATAGGCCGAAACGTACGTCTGGGGTTTTCTGTTTCTCTTGTTCAGAGAGGGATTGCCTGGTATTTCGGGGCTGGACTGTACTGTGAAGTCAGGATCAGACTGATATGCTTTAGGAAAGTTCTTCTCTGTGAAAGGCACATATTGAACAAAAAGAGGCTGCTTCTAGTCATAGAACAAGCTATTATGCTATTGTTGTTCCCAGGTTGAGCGCTTCTCTCTTTTTATTTATACATACACATACATACATAGACATACACACACATACATATACACACACACACATACATATACACACACACACATACATATACACACATACATATACACACACTTATTAAAGGGGAAAAAAAATCTGGCTCCTAAAAGTATTTTGGTTGGCTCCTAGACTTAAAATAAATTTGTTAAGCCCCGACTTACCTTTTCTGCTATGTGCTATTACCCTGTACCACACTGGAGTTCAGGAAGGGAGAAGAAATTGATAGACATACACACACAAAGATACACACACACACAGATACACACACACACACAGATACACACACACACAAACACAGAGATACATATATACACCTACATACATACACACACATACACATTAAAGAACAAAAAGGTATTTTGGTTGGCTCCTAGAAAAAATGTGTTAGCACATTGCAAAAAAGGTAAGTCAGGGCTTGTTACCCTGTACCGCACTTGAGTTCAGGAAGAGGGAGGAAACTGAAGAAAGAGGAACATAGTTAAATATTTACAGAAATTAAAAGTGCAGGCAAAACAAAATTTCTGCAGAAACGGTATATTGATGAGATTGCACATTGCAGTATGTTCTGCCTTGGGGCCTGACACACAAATTCAATAGTACTCAAGCAAACGTGTTAACGTGTATAAGAGAAGTAAACTGGAAAGTTATTTATAATAACTCATGAAAGAAAAAAAATTTGGTTTCATGTCCTTTTATGTATAAGTTACAAAGCCAAAGGGAGGTCTCAATCTTAAATTAAAATATCCATCTACTACTCATTAGAGATCAATACAATATAGAAATATGAGACATTGTAACTGTTCATAATTCTATGGTACACATCACAAAAATAGCCAGCTAATTCTAGTACTATATGTTTTGACCTATCAATGGGAAATACATCACAATATATATTTATCTAATGATAAAGAACATTTCAGAATTAAGACTCCTATTAAAAAAAAAGGATTATCCACCTCTGATCACAAGAGGCCATTGTTGGACCTAATAATTAGTATTATTAATTAAGAGGGGACAGAATACAAAATAAAAGAGAAAGATCACTCTTGGATCATATACATTAGTCTAAACAGTTTAGAAATAAAATTCCATAGGATTGTGACAAGTGTATAAAAATATAGATTTATAGCTAGTTTAGGGAATTTAAACATAGCAGTGTTGTCCACAGAAAACTTTGCCAGCTGGGTGGCATTATGAAGTAACCGGATGGGGTAGTGTAATGCTTTATAATTATATAATGTTCTGATATACAAAGCACAAATTAATTGCATAATTTAACATAACTGTTTTTAATGATAATGTGTTAAATAAATGTTGAAAATATTAAATATTTGCTAATTTTAGCTAACTATTGGCTTACATTTTTAGCTGGGTGGTCAGTACAAGCAGAGGGTGGTGTACCCATTAAAAAAAGTTCTGGGAGGGGGCGGAGCCAACCGCTGAAGAGGCAAGACAAGTCTTTGAGAAGTTCCTAGATCCAAGCTCCAGTTTTAGGGATTAATATACCAGTTTATACATAATTTATTCTTTGAAGTTCGCATAAATTGACACACTTAAGAGTCTGGGAGAATACAATAAGATCGTCCACTTTACCTACGTTATGCAGCGAGTCGCCACATAGTATTGGGTACCGACTGAACCTCCTACATACTTACCAGACAACCAGTCTTTTAGTCAGGATTACTCTACTACACCTTAAACTGGCATGTGAGGTGATTTTTGAAGTGCGCTGCTTTAAGTGTTACGGTACTATGAGTGAGCCATAGGAGTCTGATGTGAGAAACCCTTCTATACCACACTACTGCAGAGGATTGAGCCAATGCTATGGAACCTGACATACTTTGAGACACAGACTGCACCTTTTACTACCACTGCTAGATATAGTTTAGCAGAGCAGCCCCAGGGGCAGATGAGGATCACCTACTTCTCCTTTGCAGCTCTTTGCTGTGGAATCCCTGTGGCTATGCTAATTTTGACAAGTCAACAGTTGGTGGCTTATGGTGAGGTGTCTCCAAGATCTGGTGTAGGTTACTAAACTTTTCTATTGCTTCTCACACAAGGCTTTTGTCCTGTTTTAACATGACAACCTCAAGGTTTGAAATATGTTGGACTGACTAATTTGGGATTTGTGTGGGGATATTACTATATTTTTGCATGACAAAATACCACAGTTGTACCTCATGTAGGCTTTTCTTACTTTAATGATTGCTATTCTGTCATTCTGCTGCAACACTGCAAAAGTTGCAATGTTACAGGTTTTAAATACCCCATGGAAATGGTCTGTATTTTGCTGTATTCCTATACGAACATATTTATATTTCCACAAGGGGTTGCAACACTTGTCAGTTTTTATGTTTATAAAATCCTTTATCTAGGCATTCAGAATCATATGCCCTTTTTAGTACTTATTGTTTGAATGCATCCTGGCAACTGTTTTAGCTTTTACTAGCTGCCACTGTGGTGACCTTACGCAGATGGTCTGTTGCCTGTGGCTGGGGAAGCGGATAGTTGCTCCCCCCCCTATAGGTAGCCCACCCAATTCTCCAATACATCAGTGTTCTTTTACTAGATAGTGTTTATAGGGGCTTTTATATGCTATTGAGAATGAACAATTCAGTATTGCAGCCTCCCTAGGAAAGTCTTTTCTAACCGAATTATATGCAGTTTACATAATTTTTAAACCTTTACCCTAGTGGTAAAGTATAAAAGAGCTAGGAAGAAAAATCCAAATAATGTTCTATTATTGCAGACCCTGATAAGGTGATTTATTTATTATTTCCTCACGGTGGCTCTTATTCTACGCATAGGTTAAAATAAACTATTGATGCTCAAGACCAGTGATGGCGAACCTTTTTGCGCCTTCGTGCCCAAACTGCAACATGAAAGCAACTTACATATCTCAAAGTGCCAACACTACAATTAAACCTGAAGAAAAAGAAGAACAAGAACGAGAGAGACTTTTTTTTTTTTTTTTTTTTTTTTAAAGATAGAGCAGTAATAGCCACACCAACAAACGTACAAGGTAAACATATATTAGCACACTATTAAAAATAGAAGCCGACCCTCAGAAATGTACATTGGGTACTACAGTCATAAACAGTCCTAAATAAGACTGCTGGTGTAGCACAAATCACCTGTCAGGAGCTCACACCCTGGAACATTGCTTCACAGTGCAATGGGGCTACATCAGCAAGACAAGAGAACCGCTTTAAATTACATCAGCAGAGAAACACACTTGCAAACAAGAAACTAAACAAACAAATTCAATTTCAATTAAACACCACCCGCCTATCAAGGGCTGAATTACCCGGTCAGTCTATCGCGTCCCAGAATCTTACTTCCTCAGTTGCTGCTGATGTTTTGCTCTTTCCCACCACCAGTGCTTTCACTGTTTGCGCACACTTCCTGTGTGAGGGTAGTGGAATTTGGCGGGCTGAGATACTACTTTGATGCTCCCCCTTCATAGTTTGTGTGTGTGCCTGCCACGCTCTACAGATCATACAAGTCCTTTGAAAACAGTATGTGATGTTTGCAGAGTTATGGCTTGCGTGCCACAGACTGGCATCTTGTTTGGATTCATATATATATATATATATATATATATATATATATATATTATGTATATCAGTATACCAGATGTAATTTCCTTTAGTTACTTTGAACAAACATTTGAACCTCAATAAATAAAACCTGACACGGCCTCGGGCTACCCCGACTGGGTAGCCCCCCAAAGGGTCCTTCCAACACCTGGAATCTGCCACTATGTTGTGGTCTGTGAGGACGGTGAAAGGTCTCCCATAGAGCTAGGGCTGCAGTTTCTTCAGGGCCCATAACAGGGCCAACCACTCCTCCACCGCCGCGTAGCCAACCTCTCTGGGCAACAGCTTCCTACTCAAGTAGGCTATGGGGTGGTCTTGTCCTTCATCCACCTGGCTTAACACTGCTCCCAACCCAAACATCTGTGTGGACAAAAAAATGTTGGGTGAGGTTAGGAGCGGCCAGGACAGAAGCAGAGATTAAGGCAGACTTAAGGGTCTGGAAGAAGGGACCAAAAGACCTGTCGGGGAACTCGTTTATGGGTCAGGTCGGTCAGGGGTTTGGCGAGGGCACTGTAATTAGGGACAAATTTCCGGTAGTACCCTGCGGTTCCTAGGAAAGCCAGGACTTGGGTTTTTGGCCTTGGGACTGGGCCAGTTTGCCACTGACTCAACCTTAGCCGGCTCTGGCCACTGCTTTCGCAGTCCACTCGGTGGCCCAGGTACTGGACCTCCGAGTGCCCTATGGTGCATTTGTCGGGCTGCAAGGTCAGATCGGCGACTGAGGCAGTTTAGAATGAAGCCTAAGTGGACCAAATGGTCCTCCCAGGTGTCGCTATAGATGGCGATGTCGTCCAGGTATGCGCAAGCATAGTCCTGAAAGGCCATCCATAAGGTGATCCACCATTCTTTGGAAGGTGGCTAGAGCGTTCTTCATCCCAAACTGCATGACCTTAAACTGGTAGAGGCCGAAGGGGGTGAAGGCGGACTTGGGGACGGACTCAGGGTCTAAGGGGATCTGCCAGTATCCCTTGCAGAGGTCGAGGGTGGTCAGGAAGTGATCAGGGGCGATTCTGTCTAATAGGTCATTGACTCGGGGCATAGGGCATCAGTTGTGGTTCTGTCATTGAGCTTACGGTAGTCAATGCAGAACGAGGAACGTCCAGTACTTCATAGGTACCAGCACCACCGGGGAAGCCCAGGGACTGATGGACGGTTTAACACCTAGGTCCAACATTCTCCTGAGCTCATGGTGCATACTGTACCTGACTGCCTCTGGGACCCTGTAGGCTGCCTGTCGTAAGGGGGTGCTGTCCTGGTGTCTCCACTCTGTGTATGGCTGCTGTGGTGTACCTTGTCTTCAAGAAGTCGCCGGACTTGCTCTCTCTGTTCAGTCCTTAACCTCTCGTCTAGGGGTATGTCGGTTACTCCTTGGGGGGTCTCATATTGCCCGGGGAGCTCCGGCATGGGAAGACTCAGAGTCCTCCACAGCGGGAGCACAGATAGCTGCCACATCCTTGGTCCTTTCGAGGTATGCCTTTAACATGTTCACATGAAAGGTCCGGCGGACTCGTCATCTAAACATTTGGCTACCAGGTAGATGGTATGCAAAAATAGGTGAGTACCAGCACAATATGGTAAAAAAAAAAATCTTTATTAAAGACCCTTAGAAAAATTAGCAACGTTTCGGGGTTAACCCCTTAATCATCCCATGAGGAGATGGCATGATTAAGAGTTAACCCCGAAACGTTGCTAATTTTTATAAGGGTCTTTAATAAAAAATAAATTTCCATATTGTGCTGGTACTCACGTATTTTTGCATAACGTTTGGGGCATTGCAGTTACCCCCTATACCAAGCACTAACAGTGGGGCTGTATTCCCATTTTTCTTTGGACCAGGTAAATGGTGTCATTCAGCTGTTCCAACACCCGGCAGGGTCCTGGCGAGGAGGCCTGTACCTTGTCTGTTTTCACAGGCCTCAGAGATAAGAACTTTTGCCCTACTGGCAGGGTCCGATAACAAGCATTTCGGTCGTACCATTGTTTGTTTTCTTTGAGTACCTGAAGATTCTCTTGTATCCTGTCGACGAGGTCCTTCAACCGGTCACTGAGTTGGAGGACGGACTCCACAACGGATGATCCTTCCTCTTCTGTGGCCCCCTCCCAATGGGCTCTCACTAGGTGTAGGGGTCCCCTTATCTTCCGGCCATACACTAATTCGAATGGGAAGAAACCAGTGGATTCCTAGGGCACCTCTCTGTATGCAAAGAGTAGGTGCGGCAGGAACCTCTCCCAGTCCTTGTGAGTGGACGAGAATGTCTTAAGCAACTGCTTTAAGGTCCCATTAAACCGCTCACATATCCCATTAGTCTGGGGGTGACATGGAGCACTGTGCAGGGGTCTGATCCAGCGTAGTCTCCACAACTGCCGGGTGATCTCCGCAGTGAACTGGGTTTCCTGGTTGGAGATCACTTCCTGGGGAAAGCCTACCCTGGTGAATATCCGGAGCATTGCATCTGTCACTGTCTCCGCTTAGATATTGGCCAGGGGGATTGCCTCCCGGCATCGGGTGGCATAGTCAACCACTGTAAGTATATACTTCTTCCCAGTGGGGCTAGGTCAGGTCAAAGGTCCAATTATATCTACTGCCACTCTACTGAAGGGATCTGCAATAATGGGAAGGGGATGCAGGGGAGCTTTAGTGTGATCTCCTGTCTTCCCTACCTTCTAACACACTGGGCAAGTTTTAAAGTAGTCCTTAATGTCTACTGTAATCCCTGGCCAAAAGAAGTCCTAAGTCAGGCAGTGGTGGGTCCTGGGACTTTCCTTAATGTCCAGCTAGGGGAATATCATGCCTTATCCGCAGTAGGTCGGACCAAAACTTCTTCGGTACAACCAGCTGACGTTTGGGCACCGGCCCTTTTCTCCTCTCGGCGATTCTGTACAGGAATCCTTTCTCCCACTGGAAACGTTCCTCCCTTGGGCCCTGGAGGTCAGTACCTACTTGGTCTCGGTAAGGAGCTAAGGTCGGGTCTCTCAAGGTCTCCTGTGCGAAGTCGGAGGGGGACGCCAGGAGGGTTGGTCAGGGGGTAGGGTTGAAATCGGAGCAGAAGGTCGGGGCAAAGTAGGAGTCAGGGCGGAATGTCGGGGTAAGGTAGGAGTCGGGGCAGAATGTCTCACCTGGGTCCCAAGACCCGGTGCTGTGGCTTGGCGCCTGGCCTGCTGGTGGGTGGTCACTGGGCAGGTATCCGGGGAGTTATTCCCCACAAAGGCTGAGGCAAGGTGGCTGAGGTCATTCCACAACAAGACCTCGGCAGGTAGCTGGTTCATGATGCCCACCTACACATCACGGGAGCCAGCTCCCCAGTTTAGGTACACCCAGGCTGTGGGGAACCTCTAATATGGCACCTCCAACCACCCAAATGGCAAGGGTCCTCCCTGTTCCGCAAGGTGGGTGCCAAGTGGGGTTGGATCAGGGAGACTGTGGCTCCAGTGTCCCTTAATCCCTGGGCTGCCTGCCCATGGACCCAGACGTCCTGGCGATGGACCCACTGCATACAGGCAGCGGCTAGATAGGTCCTGGCTGGAGCACTCACTCATTGGGACGGTGAGGGGTTCCTAGGTTGCTGTGCTGGAGGGTTTCTTGTCCGTGCCGGACAGTACCGTCTGATGTGACCGGGTTGCCCACACCCATAGCGCCCCCGGGGATTGCTGGCCCCGGCTGGGGAAACAGGGGACAGCTGGGCCTGGGGTTGCCAAGGAGCCGCTGGTAGACGAGCCGGGGTTGAAGCGGAGTGGGTTTTTGACTGGGGTTCTGGGGCAGCCTGGCGCTGGGCATCCACATATTGATTTGCCAGGGTGGCGGCTTGGTCCACTGTTGTGGGTCTCTTGTCTTTCACCCAGTCCCGTAACTCCTCCGGGGTGCGGCTGTAAAATTGTTCCAGTAAGATGAGCTGGATAGCTTCGTCTCAGGTGGTTATGTAGCAGCCGGTGACCCAGGAATCCAAGTGCCGGGCTAACCAGTGAGCCCACTCTGTGTATGGCTGCCACTCTTGTCCATGCAGCTCTAGAAACTTCAGTCGGTGCGCCTCTGCAGTGAGTCCATAGCGGGCAAGGATGTGCTCTCTCACCCGGTCATAGATGGCTTGATCTTCGGAGGGAATAAGCCTCCAGGGCCCTACCGCATAGCTTCCCGATCAGGATGGTAACCCTGTCTGTAGTGGCAACTCCCTGCAACCGGCATTGTGTTTCAAACAGCTAGAGGAAGCAGTCTATATCCTCTCCCTCATCTTCCTTGAAGGCCCGAAAGGCCTCATGAAGTAACTTATGGCTGGTGAGATGGGTCCAGGGGATATGGCAATGCTTGCCTCATGGTCTTCTCGAGCTCCATCCGATGGACTCTGATGGCGTCCGCAACTACCCAAGTAATAATCTCCTTGGGTGGGTTAGGTCCATAGAGAGCCAGTCACCACTGGACCTGCCACTCAAGGTCAGACATTGTGGTCCCCTAGGAGGAGGCCCAACTGATCTGTTCTCCCTCTTGGCTACCACCGGCCTCACTAGCGGGTCCTCGGGCCTCCAGCAGGCTCTTTAGTACTTCCTTTCTGGAGCCTCTCATACCACTCCATCCGAGTATGTCTTCAGGTGGTGGTTTGGACGTTGCAGGTAGATGGAAGTATCCCACCGCTGCCACTCATGTGACAGACTCCGGCTACCCTGACTGGGCAGCTGCGCCAAAGGATCCTTCCAACACCTGGAACCTGCCGCTATGTAGTGGAGAAGAGTGATTATAGCAGTCCCCACCCAAATAACTAGACAGACTAGCATTCAAGTAAAACAAGAACTCCTCTTTATTGGTAAAACACACAACATTTATACACAAAATGATCTTGATAAGAGCATTATAAGTACCCCAAATCTTCCGCCATTCCCGCCTATCCAGACAGGCTGGCGCCTCCATAATGTCCAAAGGCCCCCAGTGTCCAGCAGTACAGGGAGAGTGCATTCTAGGGTGTCGTTGGAAAGCCCTTGGCCCATAGTTACTTTAGTCCAAAAAGCAGCTTGATCCATGACTGGGGGTCGGAGTTATGGGCTACCCAGAGTACACCGGGAAGACCTCTGGGAAATGGGTATTGAGGGAAGTTCTGAAACCCCCGGTTCCTAAGAAGGCCAACCCATGGAAATCACCCCACCTCTAGTCCTCCCTGAGAGGTATCAATCCCCAAAAGAGCGGAGCTCTAGGACGAGGGGCCGCTGGAGCGACCTAAGGTAAAGGGGACTGGGAATCCGAGTTGCTGTGGTCGGCCGGCAGTTCCATGGGGCCGGCCAGCCGAAGGGCGATCTGCTGAGAAGGGCTCAGAAACCCTAGTTCCATATGGAGCTCACCTCCTGCAATTGGCCCACATCTTACCCTCCCCAAGGGGTACCAGTCCCCAAAAGAATGGAGATTTGGGGGGGGGGGGGCTGTGAAGCGGCCGGAGGTAAAGATCTCCAGAGGATGCTAGGTGTGGCAGCGGCCAGCCGATCCAGGGACCCGGCCGGCAGGAGAGGGATAGGTCGGTCAGAGACCAGCTCTTTCAAGATCACACACAAATTCACACACAAATTCTCACAAAAGGAAAGGTCTGGGAAATTGTGGTTGCTCTGAGGAGCCCAAAACCACCAAAAAACGAGAGGGGGTGATGTAGTAGGGGTTTAAAGGGACACTGAACCCAATTTTTTTCTTTCGTGATTCAGACAGAGCATGCAATTTTAAGCACCTTTCTAATTTACTCCTACATGTTCTTCATTCTCTTGGTATGTTTATTTGAAAAGCAAGAATGTAAGTTTAGGATGCCGGCCCATTTTTGAACAGCCTGGGTTGTCCTTGCTGATTGGACAGCACCAATAAACAAGTGCTGTCCATTGTCTGAATCAAACATTTGCTGGCTCCTTAGCTTAGATGCCTTATTTTTCAAATAAAGATAGCGAGAGAACGAAGAACAATCTATAATAGAAGTAAATTAGAAAGTTGCTTAAAATTGCATACTCTATCTGAATCATGAAAGAAAAAATGTGGGTTCAGTGTCCCTTTAACCCTTGCAGCCCGATATCCGTGACAAAACCTGTTAACAAAAAAAAAAAAGTGACATGAAACAAAAAAATTTCTTTTATGATTCAGACAGAGCATATAATTATAAAAATAAATAAAAGTTTCCAATTTACTTCTATTATCAATTTTACTTTGCTCCCATTGTATTCTGTGTTGAAGAGATACATAAATAGGTGTCTGGAGCACTACATGGTAGGAAATAGTGCAGCCATCTAGTATTCTTGCAAATGGATATTGCAAAGCTTCTTTGTTATGGCAGTAATAACTCATCTAGCAGATTGCTAAAATTGTTCTCATAATCATTAAATATGTTTTGCAATGCAGCACAGTTCCTCCATTTAGATAATATGTACAACCAGTAAGAAGACAAAGACGCAAGCTAATTTATTACCCCACTTTTCAGGGGTAACAGTCTGGAGAAAGTACCCAAAAAAATAATTTCCAATCAGTTCTAGAAAACTTGTTGGATTGTTTCTTACAGGTATTAAAGCTGGATTCCTGTAAGATTAGTTGATGAATTGCGGATTATAGCTTGTCTTTCTTTACTTCCAATATGGCTGTCAGCCGTATTACAGCTGTCCTCTTACAATATCTGTCACGTAGAACAGGGTCTTTCAATCGTTCTGTAGCAAGTACCCCTACAGGCATAAATTGTTGCCATATACATACAAACACACACATATATACACTCACCGGCCACTTTATTAGGTACACTTACTCAATTGCTTGGCAACACAAATTGCTAATCAGCCAATCACATGGCAGCAACTCAATGCATTTGCATCTAGACGTGGTGAAGACGACTTAAAGTTCAAACCGAGCATCAGAATGGGGAAGAAAGGGGATTTAAGTGACAATGAACGTGGCATGGTTGTTGGTGCCAGGCAGGCTAGTCTAAGTATTTCAAAAACTGCTGATCTACTGGGATTTTCACACATGGTTCAAAGAAGAGAAAATATCCAGTGAGCGGCAGTTGTGTGGACAGAAATGCCTTGTTGTCAGAGGTGAATGGGCAGACTGGTTTGAGATGATAGAAAGGCAACAGTAACTCAAATAACCACTAATTACAACCAATGTATGCAGAATGCCATCTCTGAACACACCACATCACGTCGAACCTTGAAGCAGATGGGCTACAGCAGCAGACCACCACACCGGGTGCCACTCCTGTCAATTAAGAACAGGAAATTGAGGTTACAATTCGTACAGGCTCAGCAAAATTAGACAATAGAAGATCGGAAAAATGTTGCCTGGTCTGATGAGTCTCCATTTCAGCTGTGACATTCAGATGGTAGTGCCAGAATTTGGCGTTAACAACATGAAAGCATGGATCATCTCAAAGTGGTTTATTGAAAAGGACAATGAGTTCACTGTACTCCAATGGCCTCGAGAGTCACCAAATCTCAATCCAATAGAGCACCTTTGGGATGTGGTGGAACATTCATTATATATATATATATATATATATATATATATATATATATATATATATATATATATATATATATATATATATATATATATATATATATATATATACACATACACACACACACACATACAGGTGGCCCTCGTTTTACAACGGTTCAATTTACACCGTTTCAGAATAACAACCTTTTGTTCCAGTCAAGTGACTGCTATTGAAAAGCATTCAGAAGCAGTGCATTTCTTAAAATAGCCAGTAGGTGGAGCTGTCCGCTTGAGTTGCAGCAAAGCCAAGCAAGCTGAAATTAATCAGTTTAACCAGACCTGAGCTATCGAGCAGATTTCAAAAGAACAAGATCTTCCTGTCTATAACTCAGTCCAGATTTGAATGCATAGAAAGAACTGTTTGCAGAAAAATACAAGTGAAGTCTGTGTTGTGTGATTATTTTATTAGGTTTATAATGCGGTTCAGCAAATGTTTTTGTTCATTTAACTTAGTTTAATTAATATATTTTGTGTTGTGTGATTATTTTATTAGGTTTATAATGCTGTTTAGCATGTAAAGTCTTCATTTCAAAGCTTTAAAAATAATGTATTAGGTGTTGCTTATGACAATTTTGAGAGGGGCCTGGAACCTATCTCCCTCACTTCCCATTGACTTACATTATAAACTGGGTTTCAATTTACAACCATATAACACACATATGCATATAAAAACATACATATAAACACGTCTCCCTGCTTGTGTCTCTTGGCTCCTCTTAAAATGTCCCTTTAATTCCTGCTAAATATCTCTGGTACGCACTTGTCTCCATTTTGTCTACCTGTAATCATCTCTGTATAACTAATACATCCTGCCACCCCCCCCCCCCCCGCTCTAATTTGCAAGTGTGTAACTCCTGGCTAGATAGACTGCTTGTAATGGCTGCCTAGAATCAGTTCATTACTCTCACTGCTACATACAGCAGGCCTAAGGCTCACTTGAGCCATGGCTCTGTTCCAAGTGGCAGTGTCACTCACTGGAGTTTAGAAACTGGAGGTGGAAACTGCAGTCCCACTAACAGGTAAACTTACCAACTATACCTACACCTACACAATGCTCTCTTAGTATTTTCTGCTCTCTCTTTCTCTGCCCTTCTCCTAAAACTCACTGCATGTCCCTATAACAACAACAACCCCCACACTATCCATATCTCACCCCTATGCTGTCCTCTCATGAACTACGCTTCCTTAGAAACACTTCCCCCTATAAATCTCCTGTGTCTAATCATATGCGCTCCTACAAATCTCACTCTCACCTTCGGTCACTCTCACTGCTACTACTGCTTGCTGCTGGTGATGTCTCTCCTAACCCTGGCCCTGCAGCAATCACCACACTTTTACACTCTTGCTCTGTCTCCCACTGCAAAAATTCTAGGTCACGCAATACCAACAATCTCATCTCCATTAACCCACAGCGCCTATTCCCTCCCTTTTCTTGTGCCCTCTAGAATGCTCGCTCTGTCTGTAACAAACTTACAACTGTCCACGACCTGTTTGTTTCCAACGCTTTCAACCTTTTAGCAATTACTGAAACCTGACTATCTTCCTCTGACACTGTTTCCATTGCTGCTCTCACATATGGTGGTGGTCTTCACTTTAGCCACACACCTAGGTCAGGTGAGAGACACGGTGGCGGTGTTGGCATCTTATTCTCCCCCCTCCTGCTCCTATCAGTACCTATCTCCATTTCCATCTCTCTCCTTTTCTTCCCTTGAAGTCCACTGCATTCGCCTGTTCTCTCCCCTCTCTCTCAGAGTGGCAGTTATCTATCGCCCCCCTGGACCAACCTCCCAATTCCTTGACAACTTTTCTACCTGGCTTCCTTACTTTCTCTCTACAAATACACTTACTCTAATTCTGGGGGACTTCAACATCCCCCTTGACAACCCATCTGCCCCTGCTGCCTCTAAACTTCTCTCACTCACTAACTCCTTCAGCCTTTCACAATCCACCCTATTCCCTACCCACCGCGATGGACACTCTATTAATCTGGTATTCTCCTATCTCTGCTCTGTCCCAGATGTTGCCTGTCGCCCATTTCCCATCTCAGACCACCATCTGCTCACCTTTAATCTTAACATACAGGCTAAACCTACTCAAACCCCCCCCCCTCACCTGTAGAAATCTGCACACTGTAGACCCTCTCCAACCTTATTCAAATACACCTCCCCCACTCTTCCACAATATCCTGCCCTGATCTTGCCATAACCCACTATAACAATACTCTTTCCTCTGCACTTGACACTCTAGCTCTGACCCAACTTCCCAAAGCCCCACGTAGTCAGTTCCAGCCCTGGCACTCCCAGCAAACACGCCACCTACAAAAATGATCCTGCACTGCTGAACGTGCCTGGAGGAGATCACGCTCTGAACACGATTTCATGCACTATAAGTTCATACTTTACTCTTACACCTCTGCCCTTCACTTAGCTAAGCAAACCTACTTCTATTCTCTTATATCCACTCACTCCTCAAATCCTAAAAGACTCTTCTCCATTTTAAACTCTCTTCTCTACCCACCTGCACCACCCCCCACATCTGCGTTCAGTGCTCAAGACATGGCTGACTACTTTTTCAATAAAACACTATCCGAAGGAATATAACATTAGACGTCACGTGGAATAACCACGAACAAAGGACAAACCTCCGGAAATTTTACTGCCTAGAGATAATTATTGATATCCCCTCCACCCCTCCCCCTTCCCTTCACCCCACTTTTTTTTTTCTCTCTCCTTCTTTCTCTTCACTTTTCTCCTTACTTTACGTATTTTCCCTCAACTTCTCATCACTTTTTCTGCCTTGCAAAGGATGAGTAAGGCCGTAATCTCGGGAATCAATATAGACTCGGCAATGTGTATTAAAAAGCCGAGAATCAAACTGACAGAAACCAGTTGTGATCACGAGGTTAAGTTCCAAAGTTTAAGATTAATTGTTGATAGGAATGTTAATATACAATAAGCAAGTTAACTGGCTGAAACAAGCTCAGGAATAAGGACTCACGTCCATACAAAATAAACAGACAGGAGAAACAGACTATACAGTAAATGTTACATAATCTCTGAACAACCCTACGGGTTATAGACACTTTGTAATAGACATTTCATTATGATTGTTCTTAATGCTGTATCTGTGAAACCAGAAATGTATGTACTGATCAAAGTTGTTCCAAATTTCTCTCCAATAAAGCTTGTTTTAAAACTCAAAAAAATACAAAACACTATCCGAAGAAACATCTCAACACAAGCCTGCAATCTCCCAACTTCGCTCCCTTTCACCCCCTCTGCCGCTCTCTGCACCGTCCTCCGAACCACTGAGAGTAAAGTGGCTTCCCTATTGTCTTCCTCACACCTCACTACCTGCCCACTTGACCCTAATTCCTTCACATCTAATACCTTCTTTGTCTCCCACCCTCACTCCGGCTCTTACCCACATATTCAACCTATCCCTTTCTACCGGCTCATTCCCTGCCTCCTTCAAACATACAAAGGTCACCCCTATCCTCAAAAAACCTTTCCTTAACCCTAACTCTCCTGCAAACTACCGCCCCATATCACTGTCCCTGCTATCTTAACAATCCTTGAAAAACTAGTTTTAAATTACCTAACCCACTTCCTGTCCTCCAACTCAATGCTTGACCCCCTGCAATCTGGCTTCCGTCCCCAACACTCAACTGAGACTGCCCTCACCAAGGTTACTAATGATCTCCTTTCTGCTAAAAACAAAGGCTACTACTCTATACTCATCTTACTTGACCCCTCTGCTGCCTCTCTAACAGATTCTTCTCCGTCTCTTTTGCTGGTGACTCCTCTCCATTGCCTCTGTCTGTTGGAGTACCTCAAGGCTCTGTCCTGGGTCCTCTACTCTTCTCTATTTACACTTCTTCACTGGGTAAACTTATAAACAGCTATGGCTTTAACTACCACCTCTATGCTGATGATACCCAGATCTACCTTTCCACACCATTTGCACTCTCTCCTCCTGTCAATTCTCACATCAGTGACTGCTTATCTGGCATTTCCTCCTAGATGGCCTCTCGCCACTGAAAAATAAACATGTCCAAGACCGAACTACTTCTAATCACCCCTCTAACTCTACTACAATTTCTAATTTTTCCATCGCTGTTGGCGGCACCACTATCTCCCCATCACCCCAAGTCTGCTGCCTCTGAGTCACACTTGACTCAAATCTGTCCTATATTCCCCACATCCAACTACTCTCTTCCTCCTGCCACAACCACCTACGCAATATCTCCAAAATTTGTCAGTTTCTGAGTGACTAAACTGCTAATCCAGCCCCTGGCAATTTCCCGACTTGACTACTGTAATAACTTGCTAACTGGTCTCCCTCTCTCCCGCCTTTCTCCCCTTCAATCCATTCTAATTGCATCTGCCAGGCTAATCCACCTCTCTTGACGCTCTGTTTCTGCTGCACCTCTCTGTGAGTCCCTTCACTTGCTCCCCATTCACAGCAGAATTAAATTCAAACTTCTCACCCTGACCTACAAATCCCTCACCAATGCTGCCCCACCCTTCCTGTCCTCAGTCAAACAACATACTCCAGCCCGCCCCCTAAGATCCAAAAATGACTTGCTCCTTGCGTCCTCTACCATCACCTCCTCTCATACTAGACTACAGGACTTCTCTTGTGCGGCATCAACCCTCTGGAATGCACTTCCTTAAGCTGTCAGACACTAACCTAACCTCTCCTCCTTTAAACGTTCTCTAAAGACCTTTTTGTTCAGGGAAGCTTATCACCCGACTCATTAACAAATTAACTTCACTAACCTAACAGTTGCCCTCATCTATCTCCCGACTAATATCATTCCCACCTTTGCAGTCCCCACCTCCTGTTTCCCATCCTCCTACCCATCTAGATTGTAAGTTCCATGGGAATAGGGCCCTCAATTCCCCCTGTATTTGTCTGTAGCAGCGCTGCGGAATCTGTTGGCGCTTTATAAATAAAGAATAATAATAATAATATACATATATTCACATACACACACACACAGTAGCAATCAAAATTATTCTACCTCCTTTGCAAATCAGACTTTCAGCATTTTGAAATGAACAAATCAAACAAAGCAATTGAAATAGCTCAACATAACAAATGATTCAAGTGGTTTCCCCAAATTCAACTGAAAATGCAACTTTGAATGAATTCTGCAGTCTCAAAATTATTCAACCCCCTGAAGGGAATCGCTCACAACAGCACAAATATGCAAAACAGGTGTTGTCTTAAGCACACCTGGTGCAACTAATCAAGGGTTTCATTAGTTGCACTAGGTGTGCTTGAGCTAGAACACATGAAATACCTGAACTGGCTAGTTTTTTTTTGCGTGTCACGTTTGACTGCATTTTAGAAATATGGCTAAGTAAAAAGAATGGTCCAAACAGCTAAGAGAAGAGATCATCGCCCTTCACAAACAAGTAACAAGATACAGAAAGATAGCGAAGGCTCTAAACCTTCCTAGAGACACCATTGGTAGCATAGTTCGCAAGTTTAAAGTTAAAGGAACAGTGGTTACACTACCTGGACAGGGAAGAAAAAACATAATTTATGCTTACCTGATAAATTTATTTATCTTGTGGTGTATCCAGTCCACGGATCATCCATTACTTGTGGGATATTCTCCTTCCCAACAGGAAGTTGCAAGAGGATCACACACAGCAGAGCTGACTATATAGCTCCTCCCCTAACTGCCATATCCAGTCATTCGACCGAAGACAAGCAAGAGAAAGGAGAAACCATAGGGTGCAGTGATGACTGTAGTTTAAAGTTAAAAAATACCTGCCATAAAATGACAGGGCGGGCTGTGGACTGGATACACCACAAGAGAAATAAATTTATCAGGTAAGCATAAATTATGTTTTCTCTTGTAAGGTGTATACAGTCCACGGATCATCCATTACTTGTGGGATACCAATACCAAAGCTAAAGTACACGGAAGAAGGGAGGGACAAGGCAGGTACTTAAACGGAAGGTATCACTGCCTGTAAAACCTTTCTCCCAAAAATAGCCTCCGAAGAAGCAAAAGTATCAAATTTATAGAATTTTGAAAAGGTATGAAGCGAAGACCAAGTCGCCGCCTTGCAAATCTGTTCAACAGAAGCCTCACTTTTAAAGGCCCATGTTGAAGCCACAGCTCTAGTAGAATGAGCTGTAAATCCTTTCAGGAGGCTGCTGGCCAGCAGTCTCATAAGCTAAGCGTATTATACTCCTTAGCCAAAAAGAAAGAGAAGTTGCCGAAGCCTTTTGGCCTCTCCTCTGTCCAGAGTAGACAACAAACAAAGCAAATGTTTGACAAAAATCTTTAGTAGCTTGTAAATAATACTTTAAAGCACGAACCACGTCAAGATTGTGTAATAGACGTTCCTTCTTTGAAGAAGGATTAGGATACAATGATGGAACAACAATCTCCTGATTGATATTCTTATTAGATACCACCTTAGGTAAATACCCAGGTTTGGTACGCAAAACTACCTTATCTGCATGGAAGATCAGTAAAGGGGAATCACATTGTAAGGCAGATAACTCGGAAACTCTACGAGGAAATAGCTACCAACAATAGAACTTTCCAAGATAAAAGTTTGATATCTATGGAATGAAGAGGTTTAAACGGAACCCCTTGAAGAACTTTAAGAACCAAATTTAAACTCCATGGCGGAGCAACAGGTTTAAACACAGGCTTGATTCTAACTAAAGCCTGAAAAAATGCCTGAACGTCTGGAACATCCGCCAGACGCTTGTGCAAAAGAATAGACAAAGCAGAAATCTGTCCCTTTAAGGAACTAGCTGACAATCCTTATTTTTCCAATCCTTCTTGGAGAAAAGATAATATCCTGGGAATCCTGACTTTACTCCATGAGTAACCCTTGGATTCACACCAATAAAGATATTTACGCCATATCTTATGATAGATATTCCTGGTGACAGGCTTTCGTGCCTGAATTAAGGTATCAATGACTGACTCGGAGAAGCCACGCTTTGATAAAATCAAGCGTTCAATCTCCAGGCAGTCAGTCTCAGAGAAATTAGATTTGGATGGTTGAAAGGACCCTGAAGTAGAAGGTCCTGTCTCAGCGGCAGAGTCCATGGTGGAAAGGATGACTTGTCCACCAGATCTGCATACCAAGTCCTGCGTGGCCACGCAGGCGCTATCAAGATCACCGATGCTCTCTCCTGCTTGATTTTGGCAATCAGACGAGGGAGCAGAGGAAACGGTGGAAACACATAAGCCAGGTTGAAAGACCAAGGTGCTGCTAGAGCATCTATCAGCGTCGCCTTGGGATCCTTGGACCTGGATCCGTAACAAGGAAGTTTGGCGTTCTGGCGAGACGCCATGAGATCCAGTTCTGGTTTGCCCCAAACGATGAATCAATTGTGCAAACACCTCCGGATGGAGTTCCCACTCCCCCGGATGAAAAGTCTGACGACTTAGAAAATCCGCCTCCCAGTTCTCCACACCTGGGATATGGATAGCTGATAGATGGCAAGAGTGAATCTCTGTCCAGCAAATTATCTTTGAGACTTCTAACATCGCTAGGGAACTCCTTGTTCCCCCTTGATGGTTGATGTAAGCCACATTCGTGATGTTGTCCGACTGAAATCTGTCGCTAGCTGAGGCCAAGCCTGAAGAGCATTGAATATCGCTCTTAGTTCCAGAATGTTTATTGGAAGGAGTGTCTCCTCCTGAGTCCACGATCCCTGAGCCTTCAGGGAGTTCCAGACTGCCCCCCAGCCTAGAAGGCTGGCATCTGTCGTTACAATTGTCCAATCTGGCCTGCGAAACGTCATACCTTTGGACAGATGGACCCGAGATAGCCACCAGAGAAGAGAATCCCTGGTCTCTTGATCCAGATTTAGTAGAGGGGACAAATCTGTGTAATCCCCATTCCACTGACTGAGCATGCAGAGTTGCAGCGGTCTGAGATGTAGGCGTGCAAACGGCACTATGTCCATTGCCGCTACCATTAAGCCGATTACTTCCATACACTGAGCCACCGAAGGGCAAGAAGTGGAATAAAGAACACGGCAGGAATTTAGAAGTTTTGATAACCTGGACTCTGTCAGGTAAATCCTCATTTCTACAGAATCTATTAGAGTTCCCAGAAAGGAAACACTTGTGAGAGGAGATAGAGAACTCTTTTCTTCGTTCACCTTCCACCCATGTGACCTCAGAAATGCCAGAACTATGTCCGTATGAGACTTGGCAATTTGGAAATTTGACGCCTATATCAGAATGTCGTCTAAATAAGGGGCCACTGCTATGCCCCGCGGTCTTAGGACCGCCAGAAGTGACCCCAGAACCTTCGTAAAGATTATTGGGGCTGTAGCCAACCCAAAGGGAAGAGCTACAAACTGGTAATGCCTGTTCAGGAAGGCAAACCTGAGAAACCGATGATGATCTTTGTGTATCGGAATGTGAAGATAAGCATCCTTTAAATCCACTGTAGTCATGTATTGACCCTCCTGGATCATAGGTAGGATGGTACGAATAGTCTCCATCTTGAATGATGGGACTCTGAGGAATTTTTTAAGATCTTGAGATCTAAAATTGGTTTGAAGGTTCCCTCTTTTTTGGGAACCACAGATTTGAGTAAAATCCCTGTCCCTGTTCCTCCTTTGGAACTGGATGGATCATTCTCACTGTCATTCACTGTCTTGAACACAGTGTAAGAATGCCTCTCTCTTTATCTGGTTTGCAGATAATTGTGAAAGGTGAAATCTCCCTTTTGGAGGGGAAACTCTGAAGTCCAGAAGATATCTCTGGGATACAATTTCCAACGCCCAGGGATCCTGGACATCTCTTGCCCAAGCCTGGGCGAAGAGCGAAAGTCTGCCCCCTACTAGATCCGTTACCGGATAGGGGGCCGATCCTTCATACTGTCTTAGAGGCAGCAGCAGGCTTTTTGGCCTGCTTACCTTTGTTCCAGGTCTGGTTAGGTCTCCAGACCAACTTGGACTGGGCAAAGGTTCCCTCTTGTTTTGCATTAGAGGAAGTTGATGCTGCACTCGCCTTGAAATTTTGAAAGGCACGAAAATTTGTCTGTTTGGCCCTTGATTTGGACCTATCCTGAGGAAGGGCATGACCTTTTTCTCCAGTGATATCAGAAATGATCTCCTTCAAACCAGGCCCGAATAGGGTTTGCCCCTTGAAGGGAATGTTAAGCAGCTTAGACTTTGAAGTAACGTCAGCTGACCATGATTTAAGCCATGGCGCCCTGCGCGCCTGAATAGCAAAACCAGAATTCTTAGCCGTTAGTTTAGTCAAATGAACAATGGCATCAGAAACAAAAGAATTGGCTAGCTTAAGTGCTCTAAGCTTGTCAAGTATGTCATCCAATGGAGTCTCTACCTGTAAAGTCTCTTCCAGAGACTCAAACCAGAAAGCCGCAGCAGCAGTGACTGGGGCAATGCATGCAAGGGGCTGTAGAATAAAACATTGTTGAATAAAAATTTTCTTAAGGTAACCCTCTAACTTTTTATCCATTGGATCTGAGAAAGCACAACTGTCCTCGACAGGGATAGTAGTATGCTTAGCGAGGGTAGAAACTGCTCCCTCCACCTTAGGGACTGTCTGCCATAAGTCCCGTGTGGTGGCATCTATCGGAAACATTTTCTTAAAAATAGGAGGGGAAGAGAACGGCACATCTGGTCTATCCCATTCCTTAGTAATAATTTCTGTAAACCTTTTAGGTATTGGAAAAACATTAGTGCACACAGGCACTGCATAGTATAGTATTCCAATCTACACAATTTGTCTGGCACTGCAATTGTATCACAGTCATTCAGAGCAGCTAAAACCTCCCTGAGCAATACGCGGAGGTGTTCAAGCTTAAATTTAAATGTTGACACATCAGAATCAGGTTGAATCCTCTTCCCTGAGTCAGAAACATCACCCACAGAAAGAAGCTCTCCTTCCTCAGCTTCTGCATATTGTGAGGGAGTATCAGACATAGCTACTTAAGCGTCAGAAGAAATACAGAGCATACTAACTCCAGAGCTATCTCGCTTTCCTCATTCAGAGCAGCTAAAACCTCCCTGAGCAATACGCGGAGGTGTTCAAGCTTAAATTTAAATGTTGACACATCAGAATCAGGTTGAATCCTCTTCCCTGAGTCAGAAACATCACCCACAGAAAGAAGCTCTCCTTCCTCAGCTTCTGCATATTGTGAGGGAGTATCAGACATAGCTACTAAAGCGTCAGAAGAAATACAGAGCATACTAACTCCAGAGCTATCTCGCTTTCCTCGTAACCCAGGTAGTCTGGATAATACCGCTGACAGTGTATTATCCATGACTGCCGCCATGTCTTGTAAAGTAAACGCCATGGGCGCACTAGATGTACTTGGCGCCATTTGAACGCGAGTCCCTTGAGCGGGAGTCAAAGGGTCTGACACGTGGGGCGAGTTAGTCGGCATAACTTCCCCCTCGTCAGATTCCTCTGGTGATACATTTTTTAAAGACAGAATATGATCTTTATTGCTTAAAGTGAAATCAGTACATTTGGTACACATTCTAAGAGGGGGTTCCACCATGGCTTCTAAACATAATGAACAAGGAGTTTCCTCTATGTCAGACATGTTTAAACAGACTAGCAATGAGACCAGCAAGCTTGGAAAACACTTTAAATCAAGTTAACAAGCAAAAAATAAAAACGGTACTGTGCCTTTAAGAAAAATAAAAAAGGTCAGAATTTGAAAAACAGTGAAAAAAAGTAGTAAATCAAACGAAATTTTTACAGTGTGTATAATAGGCTAACAAAGCATTGCACCCACTTGCAAATGGATGATTAACCCCTTAGTTCAAAAAAATGATATAGACTTTTTTTTAACAGTCACAACAAACTGCCACAGCTCTGCTGTGGCCCTACCTTCCCAAACAAACGACTTTGGAAAGCCTAAGAGCCCTTTAGAGAGATCCTATAGCATTCAGGGGACTCCTGGAGGAAAGCTGGATGTCTCAGTCTGTAAAAGTTACTGCGCAATAAAGCGCTAAATTAGGCCCCTCCTACTCATGTCTAAACAGTGGAAAGCCTAAGGAAACTGTTTCTAGGCAAATTTAAGCCAGCCATGTGGAAAAAAACTAGGCCCCAATAAAGTTTTATCACCAAAGCATATATAAAAACGTTTAAACATTTCCAGCAAACGTTTTATATTGAAAATCTATAAGAGTATTACCTCTGAAAGTAAGCATGATACCAGTCGCTATTAAATCACTGTATTCAGGCTTACCTTACATAAATCTGGTATCAGCAGCATTTTCTAGCATTTACATCGCTAGAAAAAAAAATTAACTGCACATACCTCATAGCAGGATAACCTGCACGCCATTCCCCAGCTGAAGTTACCTCTCTTTTCAGTTATGTGTGAGAACAGCAATGGATCTTAGTTACAACCTGCTAAGATCATAGAGATCACAGGCAGATTCTTCTTCTATTTTCTGCCTGGGACAAAAATAGTACAACTCCGGTACCATTTAAAAATAAACTTTTGATTGAAGAAAAAAACAACTACGTTTCACCACTTCTCTCTTACTACTTCCATGCTTGTCGAGAGTTGCAAGAGAATGACTGGATATGGCAGTTAGGGGAGGAGCTATATAGACAGCTCTGCTGTGGGTGATCCTCTTGCAACTTCCTGTTGGGAAGGAGAATATCCCACAAGTAATGGATGATCCGTGGACTGGATACACCTTACAAGAGAAAGGAAGCTATCAACGGCTGCAACCAGATTTCTGAGAAGGCAGGTTGAGAAAAACCCTTGAGTGACTGCATAAGACCTGCAGCAAGAATACTAAACGCAGAAGGTTTCCATGTCAGAACTCCAAGACGTACACCACTAAGGACCCAAAAGCACAAGCAAAGTCTGCACCAATATGCTCAAAATCATTCTGTTCTGAGGAGTGATGAAACAAAACTGGAACTTTTACGCCCAATGGATCAGTGGTATGTCTTGTGGAAGAAGAATGAAGCATACAATGAAAAGAATATTCTGCCTATAGTTAAGCATGGTGGTGGCTTGGTAATGCTCTGGGGCTGCTTTGCATCCTCTGGCACTGGAGACCTGCAGCATGTGGAAGGCAAGATGAATTCATTAAAATATCAGGAAATCTTAGGAGAAAACATCATGCCGTCTGTGAGGAAGCTGAAGCTTGGGCATCATTGGACCTACCAACAGGACAATGATCCTAAGCATACCTCAAATTCTATCAAGACTTGGCTGCAGAAGAAGTCCTGGAAGACTCACAGTCACCTGACTTGAACCCCATAGAAAATCTCTGGTGGGATTAAAAGAAGGCGGTTGCAGCACACAAACCCAAGAATATTACTGAACTGTAGGCCATTGCTCATGAAGAATGGGCTAAGATTCCCTCAGGAACGCTGCCAGAAGCTGGTGTCTGGCTATGCATCTCGTTTGCATCAGGTCATAACAGCAAAAGAGTGCTCTACTAAGTACTAAAGATGCTTGCCATGAAGGGGTTGAATAATTTTGAGACTGCAGAATTAATTAAAAGTTGCGTTTTCAGTTGAATTTTGGAAAACCACTCGAAGCATGCGTTGTGTTGAACTATTTCAATCACTGTTGTTTGATTTGTCCATTGCAAACCGCTGAGTCTGTAAAATTTGACAATAAACCTGATTTGCAATAGGTGTTGAATAATTTTCATTACAAGTGTGTGTATGTATGTATATATATATATATATATATATATATATATATATATATATATATATATATATATATATATATTCTACATGTATCTTTAAATTAAATACAATATAATTACAATTCATTGAATCATTCTCTCTGGATCATATGTTGCTTTTCTTAGGGTTATCTGCTCTTTTGTGCGATTAGAGTTCTACAACGTTTAGTAGATTAGCTTATACCTATGACCAGTTGAGCACAGTCTTATCACAGTTTTTCACTCTTATATTGGTCACCTCCCGTAGTGATGATATATTTGTCATATTATTACCTTTATTTGCAATGCGCATGATACCAGGGTCATGCTCTCTAGAGAGCTTACAATCTAAGTATTATAGATAAGCTAAACATGGTTAATCAAGAAAAGGTAGTTTACTGGTTCAATATACAGAGTATTATATGCCACTTTAATAGCGCAGTATTTTCTTTGCTCTCTGACTTAGCTTGATTTATTGTGTGAAATACATATATGTGATCATAGTGCTAAGTATATCTGATCTTAAGAGTTTATTAATCCCTTAAGGACTGTCAGTATATACCAGGGTTATAAATATAATTTATTTATTATTATTCTTTAAACTAACCTCTAATTAAAATGTATATATGAAAACAATTGAAATGAATATGTATTCCTAAATTCTTGAGATTAGTTAAATTTATAAACACAATGAAATATATTAAGTAGAGACTAGCTTACAAATCAATAACACACGTTTATTCCGTTATAATATTCTATACCACAGATTATAAAAATATCTCTCTAAAATTAACCTTACTTACAATAAACACCACGCATGAGAATCTGAGCACAGTCTATAATTATCCAGCTTAGTTCACTCCAAATATCAGAATATGGACTATTATCTTAACAATGCTTAGTTAAGCAATATAAGAAAATACTTTAACATCCAATTGATATGCCAATTTATCTGAGCTGAAATAACCTCTTATTTAACCACCATAAAACAAGTTTTAAAATATATCACAATAGCTACAAATAACTTAATACACCAGAGAAATTTAACTGCAATAATAAGCCTGACTTAAAGATATAAAATTCAAAAGACCTTTATCTAACAAGTAAAATGATTTAGCATTAATGTGACTAGTTAAAACTACACTGTATTTTAAGTTCATGGTCATAATCCAAAGTGCCCTCTTAAATCACCAGCTTTAATTAAACTATAGAATACCTTTGATTGAAATATTAAAAGTATGAAACAACCCTTTATACGTTAGAAGATTAACTAAATTGCAGTTTTAGCTTTTTCAGATAAGTCCAGTTCACCTCATAAATTAAGAGAGGTATTTTGAAATATGGATAAGAAAAGGTAGCCCAATTTTGCTTATAGTGACTGTGTCCCTGGTAATCAATATTTTAGCAAGCAAATACCCCTTCTTTCTCCTATGCATGAGCTTTTCAAGTGATAGGCCACTCCTCTATTTTGTAATCATTGGTGAATGTTTGGATACACACCACAGTGCTGTCTCTGATAGGCCCTAACGGAGCTGAACATCTCATGGGCTATTTGGGAAATGCTTCCCTGAGCAATCAATTACCTTTTGGTTGCAAAACCATCTTTGAACTATAGGTGGCAGCAGACAACAAGAAATGCAGTTTTATCATCAAATATTGCTGCAGTTTAAATATCTCACCTTAAAATGTTTATTAAATATACTTTCATTTCCAGTATTAACAAACCACATGTTCCATGTATATTGGATTATGTCATACTATTTACCCTGAGTATTTCAAGACTAAATATGATACATTTCTTATAATATTTCAGAAGAAGATGCCTTTAAAGTTGCATTTGATTATTATCCCATATTAATACGAAAACAGCACATTTCACATACAATACATCTCTTGATAGTGTTATTTTGAGTGTATGAAAAACACTTTGTTTTCTCTTTGGTCTGAAAAGAAAGAAGCAATGTTGTTATTCTGAAGTAAGTTGGTTAAACACTTAAAATAGACAGTTATATATTCACTTTAGATTTAAAGGTATCTTATGCGTTAGACACATCTCCCAGGTACGTATGTATGTATGTATGTATATATCTATATATATATATATATATATATATATATATATATATATATATATATATATATATATATATATATATATATATATATATATACACACAGGTGGCCCTCGTTTTACAACGGTTCAATTTACACTGTTTCAGAATAACAACATTTTTTTCCAGTCATGTGACTGCTATTGAAAAGCATTGAGAAGCAATGCATTTATTAAAATAGCCAGTAGGTGGAGCTGTCCGCTTGTGTTGCAGCAAAGCCAAGCAAGCTGAAATTAATAAGTTTAACCAGACCTGAGCTGAGCTATCGAGCAGATTTCAAAGGAACAAGATCTTCCTGTCTATAAATCAGTCCAGATTGGAATGCATAGATAGAACTGTTTGCAGAAAAATGCAAGTGAAGTCTGTGTTGTGTGATTATTTTATTAGGTTTATAATGCCGTTTAGCAAATGTTTTTGTTCATTTAACTTAGTTTAATTATATATTCTGTGTTGTGTGATTATTTTATTAGGTTTATAATGCTGTCTAGCATTTAAAGTCTTCATTTCAAAGCTTTAAAAATAATGTATTAGGTGTTACTTATGACAATTTTAAGAGGGGCCTGGAACCTATCTACCTCACTTCCCATTGACTTACATTATAAACTGGGTTTCAATTTACAACGGTTTCGATTTACAACCATTCCTTTTGGAACCTAACCCCGGCGTAAACTGAGGGCTACCTGTATATATATTTGAGTTGAAAATTATAGACAAATCATTTATATGACTTTTTAAGTATACATTCTGCTATTTAAAATCTAAGATGTCACCAAGTCTGTATCCAACCTAGCAGGCTATAATCAACTCTTGTATGTAAAGTGGTTCCCCCTCATGAAAAACCTGTTTCTTTTGCATATACTTAGGCCTCAAAGAGTGAGACCAATTCATATCAAATTAGATGTTAGCTAAAATGAAATACAGGTAGCCCTCAGTTTACGCCGGTCTTAGGTTCCAGAAGGAATGGTTGTAAATCGAAACTGTTGTAAATTGAAACCCAGTTTATAATGTAAGTCAATGGGAAGTGAGGGAGTTAGGTTCAGGCCCCTCTCAAAATTGTCATAAGTAACACCTGGAGTGATTAATAGGCAGTTAGGCACCCTCACCTCAAGCAGCTGGACAGAAAGATTATAAGGAAGTGGCTGCTAGATCTTGTTGCTTGAAAGCTGCTCGATAGCTAAGGTCTGTTCTGTTTACACAGATTAATTTCAGTCTGCTAAGTTGCATAACTTTGCTGCAACACAAGCGGACAGCTCCACCTACTGGCTATTTTAATTAGTGCACTGCTTTTCAATAGCAGTCACATGACTGAAAAAAAAGGTTGCTATTCTGAAACGGCGCAAATTGAACCGGCGTAAACCGAGGGCCACCTGTATTAAATTATGTGATACATCTGTAGTTTATTTAATGTTACTTCACAGGTACCCTGACAGGACCAGCTCCGTACCCTGTATGACGCTGGTCGTAAGCCTTTAAGGACCAGTGCCATACTCTGTACAACGCTGCTGTACTGGGCCTCTTTGTGCCACAATCCCGCTAACAGATTGTGCTATTTCTGCATGCCCCAAGAGTGGGGCAGTGCAGAAATCGAAGTACAGAAACCAATGCAGAAAAGGATACTCTGTATCGGGTAGAGATGGTGCCAATCATTGGTGGTGTGGTAGGGTATGGAGGGAGGGAGAAAAACAAAAATGTATCTAAAATGGGTATTGGCAGACAGCTGCCAGTACCTAAGATGGTGACACCAGTTAGAGGGGGGAGGGGTCAGGGAGGTGGGAAGGTAAGGAAGTAATCCTACACCGCAGAAAATAATAAAATAAAAAAATTATATTTAAAAAAAAAAAAAAAAAAAAAGGAAAAAAAAAAAAAGGGACTAAAACTTCACATTGGCAGACTGTCTGCCAGTACCTACGATGGTGACCATTGGGGGGTGGGAGAGGGAAGAGAGCTGTTTGAGAGGAGGAGGGAAGTGTCAGGTGGGAGGCTGATCTCTACACTAAAGCTAAAATTAATCCTCACACTGCTGGGAATAATAAAAGTGTGGTGCGCAGCTGCGATTAGCGGCCAAATAATAACCAAAAAGCAATGGCAAAGCTAAATAAAAGTCTGCTATTTCTGAACAAAGGGGATTCCAGAGAAGCTTTTACAGCCATTCGTGCCATGATTGCACAAGCGGTTGTAAATAATTTCAGTGAGAAACCTAAAGTTTGTGAAAAAGTAAAAAAAAAAAATATTTGATCGCATTTGGCAGTGAAATGGTGGCATTAAATATACCAAAATGGGCATAAATTAATACTTTGGGCTGTCTACTAAAAATATATATATATAGTTTTGATAGGCACATATAAAAAAGGCTCTATTTCTGTTTAAATGTAGTGATGGCAAAAATGCTAAAAATGCTCTGATCTTTTGGGGAAGTTTTAGTCTGAAATGCCCAGTCCTTAAGGGGTTAAAGGGCTAGGAAAGTCCAAATTAAATTTGCTAGAATCAGATAGAGCATGTAATTTTAATACTCATTTAAAATCACTTGTATTTTCAAATGTGCTTTGTTTTCCTGTTACCCAGTGTTGTAAATTAATACGCACATATCCTACACTAGTGGGAGCTTGCTGCTGATTGGTGCCTGCATACATTTTCTTCTTGTGATTGGCTAACTAGATGTGTTCCGCTAGCTGCCAATAGTGCAATGCTGTTCCTTCAGCAATAACTAGAGAATAAAGCATATTTTATAATAAAAGTAAAATTTGGAAGATGTTTAAAATTGTATGTCATATCCGAATGATGATGAAATCATTTGGAGCCTCCTGTCCCTTTAAGGGGTTAATTACAGAAATAAAGTATCTTCTTCTAAAATAATTAGCCTGTGTTATTGTCTTATGCTAATTCTACAAAGATTCTGCTTATATCTTGTGATTAGATGAGTTTCTGACAGGCCCTGCTTATTGGTGCTAAAAGGTCGAATTTATATATATATTTTTTAATTATTTTTATTTTTTTCTGTTTGATTTTTGTATCGGCCAACATTTTGTTTGTGTGAATTTGGCAGGTTATGAATTTGTATGATTTTCATGTAGGTATGTGGGGAGATAGTAAAGGGTTAAATATATGTACAATGTGTGCCTCAACTAGCATAATTTTAAGTTTTGGGTAAAGTTAAGTGTTTACTAATTTGAAATAGTTGCTAAAAATGCTTTTTAATATCTGCTGCCATTCTTTTTGTGTGAGAGAATTTGGTGGTTAGAGAATTTGTGACACAGCAGTCCTGTATGTGTGGGTAAGTGGGGAAATATTGAGGCATAAATATATTACATATTTAACCTTTCAAGTGGTAGCATAATTTAATTTTTTGGGGAAAGTTAACATTGTTTGCCAATTTTAAATAGTTGTTGAAATGCTTTCAATATCCGCTGTGTGCGCGCCTATCCTTGCTCTCTTTTTTTTCTTTCTCTGTTATATATTTATGAAATCATTTAAAACAAAGTATTAACAATTACATAGTATACTTTGATTTGAATTTTTTATTGTTGGAATTATAAAATAAAATATTTCTGAAAAATATTTCTGAAATAATGTAATTATTTCTGAGATATAAAAATTATTTATTTTAAGTGGTGTTTATAGTATTTAAGATTCATTTAATAGCTATGGATTTAAATAAATTTACTAATTGCCGTTTGATCTTAATCTTCCTTTTTCGGTCGTTCTTATTCTGTGTATTTTTTTATATGGATATTTTCTTTAAGTATAAAAATATGCATGGAGCATATGTACTTGAATACTTTTCAAAAACATTTAATAAAACAAAGAAATTGATTGCCAAAAAACTAACGTTAAAGGGACAGTATACACTAATTTTCATATAACTGCATGTAATAGACACTACTATAAAGAATAAGATGCACAGATACTGATATAAAAATCCAGTATAAAACCGTTAAAAAAAACTTACTTAGAAGCTCTCAGTTTATCTCTGTTGAAAAGGTAGCTGGAAAGCCCACTGCAAGTGGCAAATAAGACACTCCCCCTCCCCTTCTTTTGCATATGAAAAGACTGTTTAAACAAACAGGAGCAAGCTGGAGAAGGTATCTGACGGTATTCTCATAAAACTTTGGGGCTTGGTTAGGAGTCTGAAAATCAGACTCCTAACCATTCCTACTGTGAGGCGGATCGCTGATGTTTTGGGAATGTGTGAGCTACAAAGGCACAGTAAATTTGGTCAGAATTGATGGCAAGATGAATGCAGTATGTTCTCAAACAGAACCCCTCATTTTCCACTTCTTTATTAGAGTTTGAACACTGCTGATTTGCATTCTCAATTCCTTGGCTATCTTTTTATATCCCTTTCCTGTTTTATACAGTCCAACTACCTTTTTCCCACAGATCCTTTGACAATTCTTTTTCTTTCCCTATGACTCAGAATCCAGAAACGTCAGTGCAGCACTGGATGAAAGATGCAAGGGTCTGCCAGGAGTCCAGAAACTCATTGACCTTTGATACAGACACACTAATTACAAGCAAACAGATCACAGGTGAGGATGGTTACCTTTAATAGCCATTCAAACCCTTTGTGTCGACTTGTGTGCATATTATCAGGCCAAAATCACAAGGGTATGTAAACTTTTGATCAGGGTCATTTGGTCAGTTTCTGTTGTCATTATGATTTAAAAAAAAGAGTAAACACAGTTGATTGATAATAAATGGCTTCAGCCAAACACTAACCATGAGTGAAAGAAAAGTTTTTGTGTTATCATTCATATTCTCTGAAAAAGGGCCAAGAAATCATAAATTCTGCCTGGGTATGTAAACTTATGAGCACAAATATATATATATATATATATATATATATATATATATATATATATATATATATATATATATATATATATATTTTTTTTTTTTTTTTTTTTTTTACAAGTAACTTGTAATGGTCTACTTAATACAAAGTTTTTCACCCATCCTTCTACAAATAAAAAGTTTGAGATCCGACATAGAGTAACCTGCACGACTACTTATATTGTTTATCTATTACATTATCCGTGCAGGTTATTCTATGGTGGAAAAACTATTGACGACCTCCAGACTCGTATGGCCAACCACCGCACCTCAATTTGTATGGCCATAAAAAAGGGCAAGTTGGAGAAACCTGTTGCCCGACCTTTTGCAATGTTTGGTCATGCGGTCTCAGATTTCAGGTACGTGATTATTGACCATATCCCTCCTCTTACTAGAGGAGGAGATAGGGGCAATTTATTGTTACAGCGCGAGTCCAGGTGGATATTCAACCTGGGTACTGTGGTGCCCAGGAGGTTGAATACCCACCTGGATTGGCATTGCTTTCTGTGATCTGTACTATTTATAAAATGTAAAGCTCTATACAGACTGCTAGATCTATGACATGTTATGTTGCACTCTATATAATATTAGCTGTATGGCTCAGTATGTATTTTATAGATTTTCTGACAAGAGTCCTACTTAGGTATACAAATGTTGTAGTTTGCTAAATAGTTTTTTTCCCTCAGCAAAAGGTGGATGTTGTTAGGCTTAGATATATGCCAGTAACTTCTGTATATTAATGATAGGGATAGCTTGACTACAATGTATATATTTTGACTTGTTAAGATGCCTAAACAGTTGCCTCTTTTCTATGTTTTAGATATGTCGCATGGTTACAGCCGGACCTGCGCAGTGGAGCGGTCATGATGCCATGTTAGTTCCGGTTTGCGGCTGAAGTGTTCACGGCGGTGGTGTTATAAAGGTTCAAGTATGTCTTGTTTGTATTTTGTATGTGCAGCTCCGGTTCATCCAAATGTCCTCAGTGGAACTCACGGCCAATCCTTTCACTTATCGAGGCTTATTAAAACGGCCTTATGCGTTTCAAGGAACTCGTCTGCTTCGTCAGAAGCCTCGATAAGTGAAAGGATTGGCCGTGAGTTCCACTGAGGACATTTGGATGAACCGGAGCTGCACTGCACAACTTCTGGTGACATTACCTGGGGAATAAGTGGGGACACTTTGATATCCATCTGCCATTCCTTACCTCATAAGATTGAGGTTTTATTTGTGAGTAGGGAAGAACCTAAGGGTTATTTGTTTTTATATGTGTTTATTTTTATTAAATTGATCTGCACCATGAGAGGTGTTTCTGTGCGCTTGTTTTTTTAGATTGCTGCAGCTGTACCTCATCACTCAACCTGAACCTTGAGTCTTTTTTGGACGAGCAGCACTGAACACCGTTCTCTATTATATTTCAACTTAACAGAAGGATAAGACTTTTTATATATTATTTTTTCATATATATCTTAAATTTTGCAATTTAGCATTTTATATATATATATATATATATATATATATATATATATATATATATATATATATATATATATATATATATATATATATATGTGTCCACTCAGATTTTGGTTAATTTCTATCGCTGCACCATTGAGAGCATTCTTACCAACTGCATTTCGGTGTGGTACGGTAACTGTACCAATCTTGACCGAAAAGCTTTGCAACAGGTGGTGAAAACTGCCTAGTACATTATTGGTGCCCAGCTACCCTCTATTGAGAACTTTCAACATAAGCGATGCCTGCAAAGGGCGCGCTGTATCATTGGAGATTCTTTCCATCCTAGCCATGGACTGTTTGTTCCCTTGTCATCTGGGAGGCGGTACAGGAGTCTGAATAGTAAGAGAGTCAGGCTAAGGAATAGTTTTTTTCCCCGAGCTGTTGTTTTGCTGAACACAAAAGGGACTTAAAGGGACAGTCAAGTCCAAAAAAAACTTTTATTTTTCAAATAGGGCATGCAATTTTAAACAACTTTCCAATTTACTTTAATCAACAATTTTGCTTTGTTCTCTTGGTATTCTTAGTTGAAAGCTAGACCTAGGAAGGCTCATATGATAATTTCTAAGCCCTTGAAGACCGCCTCTAATCACATGCTTTGTATTTGCTTTTCACAGCAGGGGAGAGCTAGTTCAGGTAAACCCTATAGATAACATTGTGAGCATGCCCGTGGATTGTGGCAGACACTGCACTAATTGGCTAAAATGCAAGTCAATAGATAATAACTAAAAGTCATGTGATTAGGGGCGGTCAGAAGATGCTTAGATACAAGATAGTCACAGCAGTAAAAAGTGTATTAATATAACAGTGTTGGTTATGCAAAACTGGGGAATGGGTAATAAAGGGATTATCTATCTTTTTAAACAACAAAAATTCTGGTGTTGACTGTCCCTTTAATATTGATTTTTTAAAATTTTTATCATGTTTCTTTTTAGATTATCCTACTTTTTAATTGCAGGCTATCTTGGACTACAACTGCTGTACTATATATATATATATATATATATATATATATATATATATATATATATATATATATATATATATATATATATATATAAAACAGAATTTATGCTTACCTGATAAATTACTTTCTCCAACGGTGTGTCCGGTCCACGGCGTCATCCTTACTTGTGGGATATTCTCTTCCCCAACAGGAAATGGCAAAGAGTCCCAGCAAAGCTGGCCATATAGTCCCTCCTAGGCTCCGCCCACCCCAGTCATTCGACCGACGGACAGGAGGAAATATATATAGGAGAAACCATATGGTACCGTGGTGACTGTAGTTAGAGAAAATAATTCATCAGACCTGATTAAAAAAACAGGGCGGGCCGTGGACCGGACACACCGTTGGAGAAAGTAATTTATCAGGTAAGCATAAATTCTGTTTTCTCCAACATTGGTGTGTCCGGTCCACGGCGTCATCCTTACTTGTGGGAACCAATACCAAAGCTTTAGGACACGGATGAAGGGAGGGAGCAAATCAGGTTACCTAAACGGAAGGCACCACAGCTTGCAAAACCTTTCTCCCAAGAATAGCCTCCGAAGAAGCAAAAGTATCAAATTTGTAAAATTTGGCAAAAGTGTGCAGTGAAGACCAAGTCGCTGCCTTACATATCTGGTCAACAGAAGCCTCGTTCTTGAAGGCCCATGTGGAAGCCACAGCCCTAGTGGAGTGAGCTGTGATTCTTTCAGGAGGCTGCCGTCCGGCAGTCTCATAAGCCAATCGGATGATGCTTTTAAGCCAAAAGGAAAGAGAGGTAGAAGTCGCTTTTTGACCTCTCCTTTTACCAGAATAAACAACAAATAAGGAAGATGTTTGTCTGAAATCTTTAGTAGCCTCTAAATAGAATTTTAGAGCACGGACTACGTCCAAATTGTGTAACAAACGTTCCTTCTTTGAAACTGGATTCGGACACAAAGAAGGTACAACTATCTCCTGGTTAATATTTTTGTTAGAAACAACTTTAGGAAGAAAACCAGGCTTAGTACGCAAAACCACCTTATCTGCATGGAACACCAGATAGGGCGGAGAACACTGCAGAGCAGATAACTCTGAAACTCTTCTAGCAGAAGAAATAGCAACCAAAAACAAAACTTTCCAAGATAGTAACTTAATATCTATGGAATGTAAAGGTTCAAACGGAACCCCTTGAAGAACTGAAAGATCTAGATTTAGACTCCAGGGAGGAGTCAGAGGTCTGTAAACAGGCATGATCCTAACCAGAGCCTGAACAAATGCTTGAACATCTGGCACAGCTGCCAGTCTTTTGTGCAGTAAAACAGATAAAGCAGAGATCTGTCCCTTTAGAGAACTTGCAGATAATCCTTTCTCCAAACCTTCTTGTAGAAAGGATAGAATCTTAGGAATTTTTATCTTGTTCCATGGAAATCCTTTGGATTCACACCAACAGATATATTTTTCCATATTTTATGGTAAATTTTTCTAGTTACAGGCTTTCTAGCCTGAATCAGAGTATCTATTACAGAATCTGAAAACCCACGCTTTGATAAAATCAAGCGTTCAATCTCCAAGCCGTCAGTTGGAGGGAAACCAGATTCGGATGTTCGAATGGACCCTGAACAAGAAGGTCCTGTCTCAAAGGTAGCTTCCATGGTGGAGCCGATGACATATTCACCAGGTCTGCATACCAAGTCCTGCGTGGCCACGCAGGAGCTATCAAGATCACCGAGGCCCTCTCCTGATTGATCCTGGCTACCAGCCTGGGAATGAGAGGAAACGGTGGGAATACATAAGCTAGGTTGAAGGTCCAAGGTGCTACTAGTGCATCCACTAGAGTCGCCTTGGGATCCCTGGATCTGGACCCGTAGCAAGGAACCTTGAAGTTCTGACGAGACGCCATCAGATCCATGTCTGGAATGCCCCATAATTGAGTTATTTGGGCAAAGATTTCCGGATGGAGTTCCCACTCCCCCGGATGGAATGTCTGACGACTCAGAAAATCCGCTTCCCAATTTTCCACTCCTGGGATGTGGATCGCAGACAAGTGGCAGGAGTGAACCTCCGCCCATTGAATTATTTTGGTCACTTCTTTCATCGCCAGGGAACTCCTTGTTCACCCCTGATAATTGATATATGCAACGGTCGTCATGTTGTCTGATTGGAACCTTATGAATTTGGCCTTTGCTAGTTGAGGCCAAGCTCTGAGAGCATTGAATATCGCTCTCAGTTCCAGAATGTTTATCGGGAGAAGAGACTCTTCCCGAGACCATAGACCCTGAGCTTTCAGGGATTCCCAGACCGCGCCCCAGCCCACTAGACTGGCGTCGGTCGTGACAATGACCCACTCTGGTCTGCGGAAGCTCATTCCCTGGGACAGATTGTCCAGGGTCAGCCACCAACGGAGTGAATCTCTGGTCTTTTGATCTACTTGAATCATCGGAGACAAGTCTGTATAATCCCCATTCCACTGTTTGAGCATGCACAGTTGTAATGGTCTTAGATGAATTCGTGCAAAAGGAACTATGTCCATTGTTGCAACCATCAATCCTATTACTTCCATGCACTGCGCTATGGAAGGACGAGGAACAGAATGAAGTACTTGACAAGAGCTTAGAAGTTTTGATTTTCTGACCTGTCAGAAAAATCCTCATTTCTAAGGAATCTATTATTGTTCCCAAGAAGGGAACTCTTGTCGACGGGGACAGAGAACTTTTTTCTTTGTTCACCTTCCATCCGTGAGATCTGAGAAAGGCTAGGACGATGTCCGTATGAGCCTTTGCTTTTGACAGGGACGACGCTTGTATTAGGATGTCGTCCAAGTAAGGTACTACTGCAATGCCCCTTGGTCTTAGAACCGCTAGAAGGGACCCTAGTACCTTTGTGAAAATCCTTGGAGCAGTGGCTAATCCGAATGGAAGTGCCACAAACTGGTAATGCTTGTCCAGAAAAGCGAACCTTAGGAACTGATGATGTTCCTTGTGGATAGGAATATGTAGGTACGCATCCTTTAAATCCACGGTAGTCATAAATTGACTTTCCTGGATGGTGGGTAGGATCGTTCGAATAGTTTCCATTTTGAACGATGGTACCCTGAGAAATTTGTTTAGGATCTTCAGATCCAAAATTGGTCTGAATGTTCCCTCTTTTTTGGGAACTACGAACAGATTGGAATAAAATCCCATTCCTTGTTCTCTTATTGGAACTGGATGTATCACTCCCATCTTTAACAGGTCTTCAACACAATGTAAGAATGCCTGTCTCTTTATTTGGTTTGAGGATAAGTGAGACCTGTGGAACCTTCCCCTTGGGGGTAGTTCCTTGAATTCCAGGAGATAACCTTGAGAGACTATTTCTAGCGCCCAAGGATCCTGAACATCTCTTGCCCAAGCCTGAGTAAAGAGAGAGAGTCTGCCCCCCACTAGATCCGGTCCCGGATCGGGGGCTATCCCTTCATGCTGTTTTGGTAGCAGTGGTAGGCTTCTTGGCCTGCTTACCCTTGTTCCAGCCCTGCATTGGTTTCCAGGCTGGTTTGGGCTGTGAGGCATTACCCTCTTGCTTAGAGGATGCAGAATTAGAGGCTGGTCCGTTTCTGCGAAAGGGACGAAAATTAGGCTTATTTTTAGCCTTAAAAGACCTATCCTGTGGGAGGGCGTGGCCCTTTCCCCCTGTGATGTCTGAAATAATCTCTTTCAATTCTGGTCCAAATAATGTTTTACCTTTGAAAGGGATGTTAAGCAATTTTGTCTTGGAAGACACATCCGCTGACCAAGACTTTAGCCAAAGCTCTCTGCGCACCACGATAGCAAACCCTGAATTTTTCGCCGCTAATCCAGCTAATTACAAAGCGGCATCTAAAACAAAAGAGTTAGCCAATTTAAGTGCGTGAACTCTGTCCATAACCTCCTCATATGGAGTTTCTCTACTGAGCGACTTTTCTAGTTCCTCGAACCAGAAACACGCTGCCGTAGTGACAGGAACAATGCATGAAATTGGTTGTAGAAGGTAACCTTGCTGTACAAAAATCTTTTTAAGCAAACCTTCTAATTTTTTATCCATAGGATCTTTAAAAGCACAACTATCTTCGATAGGAATAGTAGTGCGTTTGTTTAGAGTAGAAACCGCCCCCTCGACCTTGGGGACTGTCTGCCATAAGTCCTTTCTGGGGTCGACTATAGGAAATAATTTCTTAAATATAGGGGGGGGAACAAAAGGTATGCTGGGCTTTTCCCACTCTTTATTTACTATGTCCGCCACCCGCTTGGGTATAGGAAAAGCGTCGGGGGGCACCGGAACCTCTAGGAACTTGTCCATCTTACATAATTTCTCTGGAATGACCAAATTGTCACAATCATCCAGAGTAGATAACACCTCCTTAAGCAGTGCGCGTAGATGTTCTAATTTAAATTTAAAAGTCACAAAATCAGGTTCAGCTTGATGAGAAATTTTTCCTGAATCTGAGATTTCTCCATCAGACAAAACCTCCCTCATGGCCCCTTGAGATTGGTGTGAGGGTATGTCAGAACAATTATCATCAGCGCCCTCTTGCTCTTCAGTGTTTAAAACAGAGCAATCGCGCTTTCTCTGATAAGTAGGCATTTTGGATAAAAGATTTGCTATGGAGTTATCCATTACAGCCGTTAATTGTTGCATGGTAATAAGTATTGGCGCACTAGATGTACTAGGGGCCTCCTGTATGGGCAAAACTGGTGTAGACACAGTAGGGGATGATGTAGTATCATGTTTACTCCCCTCATTTGAGGAATCATCTTGGGCAATATCATTATCTGTGGCATTACTGTCCTTACTTTGTTTGGACGCTATGGCACAATTATCACATAAATTTAAATGGGGAGACACATTCGCTTTCATACATATAGAACATAGCTTATCTGAAGGTACAGACATGTTAAACAGGCTTAAACTTGTCAACAAAGCACGAAAAACGTTTTAAAATAAAACCGTTACTGTCTCTTTAAATTTCAAACTGAAAACACTTTATTACTGAATATGTGAAAAAGTATGAAGGAATTGTTCAAAAATTACCAAAATTTCACCACAGTGTCTTAAAGCATTAAAAGTATTGCACACCAAATTTCAGAGCTTTAACCCTTAAAATAACCTGAGCCGTTTTTAAATGTAACCCCTATACAGTCCCAGCTATAGTCTTTGCTGAGACCCAACCAAGCCCAGAGGGGAATACGATACCAAATGACGCCTTCTAGAAGCCTTTTTAGTGATTCTTAGATCCTCACACATGCATCTGCATGCCCTGCTCTCCAAAAACAACTGTGCAGTAATGGCGCGAAAATGAGGCTCAGTCTATAACTAGAAAGGCCCCCTGACTAAAAAAGGTGTCCAACACAGTGCCTGCCGTTTTTAAACGTTCCCCAAGATTATAATGCCAATTGTTAGCTAGAATCTGAATAATATGCCCCAATAAAGCAATCGAATTAGCCCATAAAAATGTCTACAGTTTTTTAGCCCTTTTTAAGCCCTTTATTCTTTTATGTTTGACTAAGAAAATGGCTTACCGGTCCCCATGAGGGGAAATGACAGCCTTCCAGCATTACTCAGTCTTGTTAGAAATATGGCTAGTCATACCTTAAGCAGAAAAGTCTGCTAACTGTTTCTCCCAACTGAAGTTACTTCATCTCAACAGTCCTGTGTGGAAACAGCAATCGATTTTAGTTACTGTCTGCTAAAATCATCTTCCTCTTACAAACAGAAATCTTCATCCTTTTCTGTTTCAGAGTAAATAGTACATACCAGCACTATTTTAAAATAACAAACACTTGATAGAAGAATAAAAACTACATTAAAACACCAAAAAACTCTTAACCATCTCCGTGGAGATGTTGCCTGTGCAACGGCAAAGAGAATGACTGGGGTGGGCGGAGCCTAGGAGGGACTATATGGCCAGCTTTGCCATTTCCTGTTGGGGAAGAGAATATCCCACAAGTAAGGATGACGCCGTGGACCGGACACACCAATGTTGGAGAAATATATATATATACATACATACATACATACATACATACATACATACATACACACATACACCCATATTCTTTACATGCGGGGGTTAACAATAAAGAATGCAAAACATACACACACACATACATATATTCAGGGCTTGACATTTCTACTAGTCAATGATGAATAAGAAAATTACAGTGGATGAGTAGAAAATTTGACTTTTTCCTAAATTTAACATTGAATGGCCTTTAGAGATACGTTTGCCTGACTTCACGTAACTGGGAGACCCCTAGGTCCACCTGAGAATTATTTCTAAGGGTCCTTATCATCTGGGATTTTACGATACCCCTAATTAATGAGGGTGGGTGGCAACTATTTTGTCCTCAGTAAAATCCCAGATGATAAGGGCCCTTAGAAATAATTCTCAGGTGGACCCCGGGGTCTCCCAGTTATGTGAAGTCAAGCACAAGTTTCTCCAAAGGGGATACAAAATACAACTGGTGGAAAAGGTTATGGAAGAAATACAAGGGTTAAAAAAAATTGAGCTGATCAATAAAATTAAACGACAGAATTGTGGATGACAAATTGATTATGGTCACAACCTTTGCACCTAATACCACAAATACAGGAACTATATTAAGGAAATATTGGCCCATACTAACCTCTGATACAAAATTGTAAGTACACCAGACCTATGGTGGGATACAAACGGGGAACCAATCTCAGAGACTTATTAGTCAAATCTGATCCCAAAAAATGTTACCAAGAACAACCGAGGACAAGTATAAAAGGGTGCTTCAAATGCTTGGAATGCATGACCTGCAATAGTCTCACTGCTACAAGAACATTTCACCACCCTTATAACAACAAGTTAACAATATTCGCTTCTCTTTATCAGTTAACAAGACACGTCCATCTATCTCCTTATCTGTCCATGTGCCCAATATTATGTTGGAAAAACAAAGAGCACCTGGAGGGAACGCATGGCAAACCACAGACTGGCTATCAGACAGGCACTGGATAAAGGACACTATGACCAACCGATGGCTCGCCATTGTGGAGAAAAGTCTCATCCTGTCTCTTCGATCAGATCCATTCTCATTGATCATGTGCCTAAGCTTGACCGAGGCGGAGATAGGGATAAAATTCTCCTGGTATGGGAGGCCCAATGGATTTACAGATTGGGGACAATTTATCCTGGAGGACTGAATTTGACACCAGACTTTAAAGCACTCATCTGAGTAAACATCAGATACATACCTGGGGTGCTGTTTCTGTGTGAAGTTGTGCTTAGGGGTTTTGGAGGCCTGTGTGAAGCCAGTTAGGCCACCTTTGAAGTGTGGTGGGTCAGGGATCGTCATTGATCTTAGATCCACCACACTTTGCACATACTCACATACACGTACATGTATAACGCAGTCACTCTTGTTAGACCGATGTCTCAGTATAGTTTAGTACAACTTTGTAGTTCTCAATTATAAGCAATATGTAGCAATGCATCCAAATAGGAAAATACATTGGAGTGTATACACTATCTGATCAATAACATCATATTAAGTGTAAGAATGTAACCATAGAAACACTATGTTTTTAAGACTGCGTTCGGCAAGCACTCCAATCTGGGTGTTCTCTGAGCGCTCAGACGACGCTATTCCCAGCGTGCTGGTAATGCTGGGACTTATTCGAGCAATCTCAGACGCTTCTAAAGATGGCAGCCTCCACGAGCAACTCAGTTTTAATCTGTGTGGAGGATCTAGAATTGGTTGTAGATTAAATGAAAAACCCAATAAGTATGGAAAATAATATTTTCCTATTCAAACATGCTAGAGGTGAGTTAGTGTTTTCCATGTTCCCTGGACTCTTGTTTGTTGCAATTAAATACAAATACTGTAATATATATATATATATATATATATATATATATATATATAGAAAAGTATAGAACATAGAACAGGCTAACAATGGTATTGAGCTGGTTGTTTGTTCCTGTGAGCGTGCTTCTCTCTACGCGTATTTAGTATCCCTATGTCCCTATTGGAAAAAGGGGAATCCAGACGTGGACTCCTTGCTCTGTGTGCTTAGAAGAATATGGCTACACCTTACTGACGAGGCCCAATGAAGGCTGAAACAATCGTCTGGGGTTGCTGTGTTCCTTATTCAGAGAGGAATTACCTGGTATTTTGGTGCTGGTATTGAGCTGTGTGTGTGTGTGTGTGTGTGTGTGTGTGTGTGTGTGTGTGTGTGTGTGTGTGTGTGTGTGTGTGTGTATGTATGTATGTATGTATGTATGTATATCTCCATCAATTACAACCTCTGAAGAAGAAGGTTCAAAATATAAAATCCTTTGAAACGCGTAAGGTGCTTTTGTACACATAGTATAGTCTTTTTTGCCGTATCCTGCTCTCCTATTTGGAGTACCCGCTTGTTTGGAAACACCTGTTGACAATAGTAACTCTGTTAGTCGTTGCAGATTACCCCGGACATATTGTCCAATCTACACTTGTATGTGACAAACTGATTTGTTACATCATTCCATTGAGGTTCCTTTTTGTAAGTGTGTTTTATCCTTCTTTTAAGTATTTTATTAATTAAATGGTGGTGCGCTATTATTTTGTGTATGTTTTGTTTTCTACATAAACCGTATGGGCATTTACCCCTCGACCGACTGAGGTTTGATCAACAAACGACCTGAGGCTAACAAGGATTTGTTTAAAGTCCATCGGTCTGATTTCCAGCATTCTGGCTCACCGCACATGTTTGAGGCTCCTCATTATAAAGATCTGATGTGAACAGGGATTTGCTTAGAGTTCAACAGCCTGATTCTCCACATGTGCCTTACCTCATATGATTGAGGTCCCTTTTCGTAAATAGATCTGTTAAAGGGGCTTCCTATTCCACACCCCTTCACTGTCATATATGGACCACCTCCACATTTCTAACCAATGGAAGTAAATTGGAAAGTTTTTTTTTTTATTTTTAAAGGGATAGTCTAGTCAAAACTAAATTTTCATGATTCAGATAGAGCATGCAATTTTAAACAACTTTCTAATTTACTCATTTCATTCTCTTTGTATCTTTATTTCAAAAAGCAAGAATGTAAGCTTAGAAACAGGCCCATTTTTTGTTCTGAATCTAAGTAGGGCTTGATGATTGGTGGCTACATTTAGACACCAATCAGAAAGAACTACCCAGGTGCTGAACCAAAAATGGTCTGGCTGCTAAGCATACATTCTTGTTTTTTTAAATAAAGATACAAAAAGAATAAAGAAAAAGTAATACTAGGAGTAAATTAGGAAGTTGCTTAAAATTGCAAGCTCTATCTGAATCATGAAAGTTTAATTTTGACTAGACTGTCCCTTTAAATTGTATACTCTGAATCACAAAAGAAACTGTTTGGGTTTCATATCCCTATAACATTTTTAACACAAAATTAACATTCTTTTTACTGCAATTAGATTTCAATAGCCAATCTCCACCCACCTTATTTGGAGGAGCCAATCTGAGTTTTAGTCCACAGACAATAAAGACTTGTCACTGTCATAAGGTTAGTATAAAATTAATTGTTTTGCAGTTGTCTGATAAAGTCACTTAAAAGGAACAAGAAACCTAAATTTTTTAAATTCATGATTTAGAAAGAGTATGCAATTTTAAACAACTTTCCAATTTACTTCTATTATCTAATTTACTTAATTCTCTTGATATCATTTGTCGAAAAGCATATCTAAATAGGCTCAGTAGCTGTTGATTGTTTGCTGCACATAGATGCCTCTTGTGATTGGCTCACCCATGTGCATTGCTATTTCCTCAACAAGTATATCTGAGGAATGAAACAAATTAAATAATAGATGTATATTGGAATGTTGTTTGAAATTGTATTCTCTAACTGAATCATGTAAGAAAAATATTGGATTTTTCTGAAACAAAATGAACATTCTTGGATTTTTCTGAAACAAAATTAACATTCTTTTTACTGCAATTAGATTTCAATAGCAAATCTCCACCCACCTTATTTGGAGGAGCCAATTTGAGTTTTAGTCCACAGACAATAAAGACTTGTCACTGTCATAAGGTTAGTATAAAATGAATTGTTTTGATGTTGTCTGATAAAGTCACTTAAAGGGACAAGAAACCTATATTTTTAAATTCATGATTTAGAAAGAGTATGCAATTTTAAACAACTTTCCAATTATCTTCTATTATCTAATTTACTTAATTCTCTTGATATCATTTGTTGAAAAGCATATCTAAATAGGCTCAGTAGCTGTTGACTGGTGGCTGCACATAGATACCTTGTGTGATTGGCTCACACATGTGCATTGCTATTTCCTCAACAAGGATATCGGAGGAATGAAGCAAATTAAATAATAGAAGTATATTGGAATGTTGTTTGAAATTGTATTCTCTAACTGAATCATGTAAGAAAAATATTGGATGTCATGTCCCTTTAACCCCTTGAGTGCTAATGACGGCTCTGAGCCGTCACAGAGTTTCTCAGTCTGGTGCTAATGACGGCTCAAAGCCGTCACTAGCACTCTCCCAACTTGAGGGAGATCTGGGGGCTCCCACCCGCTCCTACCCCGGCGATCGGTTCTGCATAATGCCAGGCATCGTCGAGGCTTCCCGTTTTGCGTTGTGACATCATGCGCAATAACGTGATGACGTCACCGTGCAACTTTATTTAACATTAACAATGTTAAATATAGGAGCAGGGGGCATGCTGCTTAGAAGCCTGTATCTCAGGCATCTAAGCAGCTACAGACCCCCAAGACCCACCATCGCCTAACCTTTCCAACAGTGTAAGTCTAGGGGATCTGAATTAATTTAAATTAAAAAAAAATATACATTTTTAAAAATATAAAATAAAAAAAACCTTTAAAAAAACCTTAGCACCCAGGTGGGAAAATGCTTAGCACTCAAAGGGTAAAAGACAGATATACAGCAGAGAAAGCCTTGAGGAGTCAGCAGGGTGCTGTTCATTTTCTAATAATTAGATATTGCTCAATTTAATTTTGAGAGCTAAAATTACATGACACGGGTGCAAAATAAATCACAAAAACATTGTTTCCTTACACATAACTAAACATTTTATATAAACCGCTCAAGGTGTTTACTGTCCCTTTAACTTGTAGGCTGTTTGCAGGTGGTTTATTTAAAGCTCACAATACACTTATTTACCTGACAGAAAAAGTAATGTTTGCTGCAAACAGAATTTACATCCTGGTGAGATTCACTATTACCTTCTATATTGAATCATGTAAGACTTAAAAGCAAGGCATCATAAGTGTGAAAACCTAACTGGAAAATATCACCTGAACATCTCTATGTAAAAAAGGAATCTGTTTTACCTCAAAATGTCCTCAGTAGCCACATCCCATTGTGAAATGGACTTTAAAAGGGACACTGAACCCAATTTTTTTTCTTTAATGATTCAGATAGAACATGCAATTTTAAGCAACTTTCTAATTTACTCCTATTATCATTTTTTCTTTGTTCTTTATTTATCTTTGTCTTTATTTGAAATGCAAGAATGTAAATTTAGGAACTGGACCATTTTTGGTTCAGAACCTGGGGAGGGCTTGCTGATTGGAGGCTAAATGTATCCACCAATCAGCAAGCACTACCCTGGATGCTGAATAAAAAATGGGCCGACTGCTAAGCTTAAATTTATGCGTTTACAAATAAAGATACCAAGAGAACGAAGAAAAATTGATTCAAAAGTTGCCTAAAAATACATACTCAATCAGAATCGTGAAAGAAAAAAAAAACGTGTGTTTAGTGTCCCTTTAAGTTGTCAACAAGGAGGCATGCCCCATGACTTGCAAGTCAGTTACTTTATTTCCCTCCTCAGTTTAAAGGGACAGTAAACAGCAGAATTTTTGTTGGTTAAAAATGTAGATAATCCCTTTATTACACATTCCTCAATTTTGCATAACCAACAGTTATAATAATATACTTTTTACCTCTGTGATCACCTTGTATCTATGCCTCTGCAAACTGCCCCCTTATTTCAGTTCTTTTGACAGACTTGCATTTTTAGTAAAGTTTAAGTAACCAGGCGGTTACACAAAAAGAGTACACATAAAAGCACTCACTCCCTCATTGGCGTGTAAAGGTGTGGCGTTGTGTGCATGAAAAATAAGGACACATTAAAAACATAACACTTTAATAGATTGATTAAAAATTGGGCACACTTAAAAACACTAGAGAACTATTAGGGAATACTGGATAATAGATCTGAGATAGTATCTGTCCACGTGAAATAATGGTGGAGATTGGTCAGGTATTCTGTGAGCAGAACTGGGGTCTCAATTATATTATATAGATAGCCCAGGTGTGAAATAAGTATATTGGTATTAATGCAGACACTGGTCAACACACGCGGGACTAATAAATGAAATCAAGTCCAATCGTATTATATGCAGAAAATTCTATGACATTATCTACTGTCCTAGTACTATTCACATAATAATATAGTGTACTGTCAGAGAATCTGAAGATGTCTATGTGAAACGTCCTGTGAAAAATTATGTATTGTTACAATAGGGGATGCTGGTCTGTAGCCAAGCTGGGTGGTATATGGAGCAACAGTAATGATTGTATCAACTATATTCTAAAAGCTTTCAGTACATGATAATTAACTATATTTTTAGGGTATTATAAGGACTGGTTACATAAGTTGTGCAAATTTATAGCAGAACTAAGTCATGAACTCAGAATTCTGCAATGATACTGTATCATATCACTGTATTCCAATGTTGATGGTATACAGCACTTTAGTATCCAGTGGTGCACGGTGTAGGGGGACAGCTGCAGTTTCCCCTGGTCAAACTATGTTACTACAAAAGTATCATAATCACTGGCACACAGCTTTCCTTATAACCCATTGTTAATATATCGAGCAGTACGTATAGTTTAATATTTACTCTGTTACTACAACTAGCGACAGCACAAACGGAGTTATATGTGGTCTTAGAGTTACTCTTAATGCAATAATGTTATAAGTACCAGGCTGTAATTTAGCCAGGCTCAATATTACTAACATTAACTCTTGCAAGATCTCTGGTAACCTTAAAATTATTCATTTGAATGGTGAACAACTTTTCAGTATTGCAAGTAATACTTTAACATCGTAATACAATAACCTTATTACATCACTATATAGCCTCTATATTTGACTACTTCAGTGATTAACCCATTAATAAACTTCTAGTTTAAACTGTACAACGCTTACAAATAGCTTTCTCAGGAAGGCATTTCAATATTTTTCACACTGTTAACCTGAGTTTTCAGGCTATTCTAATTAATTTTGCTACTATTATAGTTGATACAATCATTACTGTTGCTCCATATACCACCCAGCTTGGCTACAGACCAGCATCCCCTATCGTAACAATACATCATTTTTCACAGGACGTTTCACAGACATCTTCAGATTCTCTGACAGTACACTATATTATGTGAATAGTACTAGGACAGTAGATAATGTCATAGCATTTTCTGCATATAATACGATAGGACTTGATTTAATTTATTAGTCCCGCGTGTGTTGACCAGTGTCTACATTAATACCAATATACTTATTTCACACCTGGTCTATCTATATAATATAATTAAGACCCCAGTTCTGCTCACAGAATACCTGACCAATCACCACCATTATTGCACGTGGACAGATACTATCTCAGATCTATTATCCAGTATTCCCTAATAGTTCTCTAGTGTTTTTAAGTGTGCCCAATTTTTAATCAATCTATTAAAGTGTTACGTTTTTAATGTGTCCTTATTTTTCATGCACACCACGCCACACCTTTACACACCAATGAGGGAGTGAGTGCTTTTATATGTACTCTTTTTGTGTAACCGCCTGGTTACTTAAACTTTACTGTGAATCAGTACACAGCACCCAAGGGCTACAGTTACTACCATTAAGGCCATTTCTTTGACTACTAACCAGCCCATCCCTCAATATTCAAAGTAGTGCCATCACACATCCTTTCCCTTTGAAGACTTGCATTTTTAGCCAATCATTGCTGACTCCTAGGAGCTTCACGTGCCTGAGCTCAATGTTACCTATGTGAAACACATGAACTAACGCCCTCTAGTGGTGAAAAACTGGCAAAATGCTTTCAGATTAGAGGCAGTCTTCAAGGTCTAAGAAATTAGCATACATACCTCCTAAATTTAGCTTTCAACTAAGAATACCAAGAGAAAGCAATATTGGTAAAAGTAAATTGGAAAGTTAATTAAAATGACATGCCCTATTTAAATCATGAAATATTTTTTTTACTCTATTGTCCCTTTAAGGAAGTTTACTATGAAATCTTGTGAGATTAGTAAAGCACTGATTATGGTAACTGCTAATTGGAATACATTTTTAAAAATAGGCATATCATTTAGACCCAAGCTCCTGAAAATATGCGTAACCAGCCATCCTAAATTACTATAATCTCCCCCTAGTTGTACCTCTTTTCCTCGTTCAGTTTGTGCCCTGGACCCGCACTTTTGAATTTGACGTCAGTCTTAATTCCTTGAAATAATTTCTTCATGTCAGCGATTTATTTCCAGAAAAGATGGCAGCCCTAGCGTACAGGGGATAAGTGGCTTGTGACTCTGGGGTTTACTTTTTAAAAAGATAAACAAACTAGTTTACAACACAGTAAGATAATGAAATCTAGACATTCGACTACTTGTGACAGCTCTTGTGTTTAACGCGAAACGTAAGCAACTTCCGGGATTCTGATAATTGTAACCCGGAACTGACTCGATTTTCTCTAGGAAGTGACGTTTGTTTAAAGCGATAACGTCCTGCATGATGTATATCACGGGCTGTTATTCTCGTCACGTGACCTCACACCCCCTTCGCTTTGCTTTCCGAGTGGAACGCCTACCATGGCAAGTCTGCGAATTAGAGAACTGGCTCCTAGGAGAGCGGCACATACACTAACCAGTCAGAATTCAGGGGTGGGATTTCCGTCGAAGAGAGCGAAAGAGTAAGGGGGGATTCTGAGCAGAGGCCGGAGCCGCGGTCGTACAGTTACAGTCATGCCGCACAGCTTTAAGCCCGGGGATCTGGTGTTCGCCAAGATGAAAGGATACCCGCACTGGCCGGCCCGGGTAAGAGAATGAAGGGGACACTATGGAAATCAAGTCATATGAAATTACTCCACTGCCAAGTTGTATGGAGCCTATTAACTAAACTATATGAGATATTCTCAATGATCTACACATTTTGCAAAGACATTGTAGCAATCGGATCACTTTATCTTAATGTACAGCCATCATTTCATTCATATTTTATGAAAGAAGTCCGCAACCAAGTTATATGGAGCCTGCTTACTACACTGCAAAATACAGAGTTTGCAGATAATATTGTAGCAATTCGATCACTTTATCTATTTGGAATGTAATTATTTCATTCGTATTAAATAATGATTCTGAAAAGGTAATAACTTTGCAGTAGCTGAACAGATTTGGCTGAAAATGTCAGTTTACTTTACACATCGCAGTCAACACAATTGTATCAAATAGATTATGAAGGTGAAGGGAATATTCCCATGGGCTGCAGGAGATGGCAGTTCTCCACATGCTAAATACATATGCAAAACACCCAAGTCTGTAAATAGAAGCTCAGTGGGAAGGAAGAATGAATGGACATATTAGTTTGGTTGCACCTGACAAGTTAGCTATGTTTATTTGCCCTTGGGGCTCATGATCTATATTTTAAAAGGGCATGAATATGAAAATGCTTTAATGTGTCATAGTATTTTATTATTGCACTTTTGTTTTCATTGATATGTTTATTCCCCGCAAAATGTGTTAAACACATAGTTAAAGTCAGCTCCACAGCAGCAATGCATTACTGGGAGCTAGCTGAACGCATGGGGTGAGCCAATGACAAGAGGCATATACGTGCATGCCACCATTTGCCAGCTAGCTCCCAGTAGTGCATTGATGGTCTTCAGCCACAACAAAGAATACCAAGAGAACAAAATCCATTTAATAATAGAAATACATTAAAAAGCATCTTAACATTGTGTGTTATACGTGAACCATGAACATTTCATGTCCCTTTATTAGGTCTAATCAATAAGTTTGAGGCTTTGAGTGTTTTGCAAAGTGAATGAGCTTCAGGTATAAAACGATCACACAATAATGTTTTGTTTTCCTCAGATTGATGATGTCAATGATGGGGCAGTGAAACCTCCACCCAACAAATATCCTATATTCTTTTATGGGACTCATGAGACGTAAGTAACTGCCTTGTCGGCTCTTTCAGCCTTCAATTTTAAGACAAAACTATATTAGGTTTATGTGCTTGTCACCCATTTTGTCTTCATTTCTACATGCACAAACTTCTGATCGCTTCTTTCCCCCACTTCATGCATAGAGCCTTCCTAGGGCCCAAGGATCTGTTCTTATATGAAAAGTATAAAGATAAATATGGAAAACCTAACAAGAGAAAGGGTTTTAATGAAGGATTGTGGGAGATCCAGAGTAATCCACAAGCCAGCTACAGCATACCACCACCGGTGAGTGCCCTCCTTGCATTTCCCTCAGCTGTTCTGTGTATTCAAAGTATGCCTTCCTATGGTGAATTTGGCTGTGTAACCCAGTGAATATAGACATTCATATGGTTGTTTGCTACAGTCATCTAAGACTGTTCCATTCCCTTGATTTTACCCTGTGCTTTTATCCTTAGGCGGTGAGTTCCTCCGACAGTGACGTGCCAGAGGAAAATGCAGCAGTAAATGATGCTGGGGGAGATGATGCTATCCCTTCCAAACCACCCACAACTCCTGGGGCATCCAGTGAGGATGAAGAGGAGGAAGAAGGCAGTGAGAAAGGAGCAGTGAAGAGGAAAGTTCCTGTAGCGAAGGTACTGATAGCCACTTGGCAAAATGTAATGATGTTTTGTGGGACTTGGTAGGACTTCCCTCTGTTGCCATATAATCAGTGCTCTTCTGCTGATATAGATCAAGGGTGGTGAAACTTTTGAGAGCATGTGACCAGATTGGCAATAATTTGCTAAAAAAACAACCAGTTTGCAGACCGTATAGTGTTAGGGATCTATTTATCATGATGTGAATGTCCTGATCTGTTGCCGACACGCTCATTTCAGCCTGCAACTGATATTTATAGAGCAGCTTTTTAAACTGCTGCTTCCTAAACCCTCTCCACTGACTGGGGTTAAATTCATCCAACAACTAAGACTCATTTGAATGAAGTAATTGACAAGCCATGCTCTTGCACAATTGGTTGCTCAAGCAATATTAAATATAAGGAACAAATGTGCCCCACAATTTGAGATGAAATGGGAACATGTTAACAACATGTGAACCTTGTCCATCTGCAAGTTGATATATCTAGCCCTTAGTGTTGGTCAGTGGCAGCACTATATGCTGTGTACCAATATAATTTTTTTGCATGCATCTTGGACAAGCAAACCTAGGTTTTTCTACCTCACTGACGAGGCCCAATGAAGGCCGAAACAATCGTCTGGAGTTGCTGTGTTCCTTGTTCAGAGAGGAATTGCCTGGTATTTCGGCATTGGACTGACCGAAATAGGTGGGATCAGACTAATATACTACAGGAAAGTTCTACTCTGTGAAAAAGCATTACTGGTGGTAAATCGCCATAGGACAGACTAACAATGCAATTGAGCTGGTTGTTCGTTCCTGTGAGTGCATTTCTGTGTGTGTGTGTGTGTGTGTGTGTGTATATGTGTATATATATATATATATATATATATATATATATATATATATATATATATATATATATATATATATATATATATATATATATATATGTATATATATGTATATGTGTGTGAATGTATATGTATATGTGTGTGAATATATATTTGTGCTCATATGTTTGAGATATATATATATATATATATATATATATATATACAGGTATACCCCGCTCATACAGCGGGTTAGGGACCGGAGCCCCGCTGTAAAGTGAAAACCGCCTTAAAGTGAAACAAGGCAGTTTTAGCTTTCTTTTCACTTGCCAGTGTGTTTAAAAACTTGAAAACATGTTGGAACTAACATATATTAGGTGTGCAATAGTGCTACGTTTAGTTTAACACTAGCACAGTATTCAATTAGTATTTAATAAATACTGTACCTGTAAAATAGTGACAATTACTGTAGTACAATTTGCCAATTGCACTGTAATGCTGTAAACAGAGTGAACTTTGCATAACAAAATGGAGCCAGTCACCTTTCTTGCAATATCACAATGATTACAGCACTGTTTCAAAATTCTTGGAGGTTGAACTTCAGCTCCACAGAGCGCTGTATTAGCGTAGCGCTGTAAAGTGAGGTATACCTGTGTGTGTGTGTGTGTGTGTATATATATATATATATATATATATATATATATATATATATATATATATATATATATATATATATATATATATATATATATATATATATATATATCTCGGACTGATTCTCTGTGTTTTAAAATGATGGTAAACATACTGTTTCAGAATAATATATTTAAAATCTGTGCTGTTTATTTTATTTATGTCTGTGAATTTAAATTGATATATATTTGCTGGAATAGTTAAATTCTGATCTGTAATTTACTTTAAGCTCCACTTGATGTGCTCTCTTTTTTCTTGCGGTGACCTTTTCACCACTTAGCTAATATTCTTGCTAGCCATATGGCTTGCATAAATCTATGGGTTTACTGATGTTTCAAAGCTGCTCATACCCTCTGATCACCTTCAATTTATGATGAGAACAGTCCTTGTGTGCATGCATGTGCATGAGTGGTATTTGAAACACTATAAATTGTTTGAGGTATGTTTATGTATTTATGCTGATGAAGGGGTTGTGAACCCCGAAAACGTTCCAATAAAGGAGTTTGTGAAAGTCCTGCGAGTGCATTTACATTTGTCTTATATGCTTCCTATATTTGCACCCAGGCTGTTATCTCTTGGTGGGCTGAACTGGAAATTGGATGGATATATATATATATATATATATATATATATATATATATATATATATATATATATATATATATATATATATATATATATATATATATATATTTCAATGTAGTGCACTCTCACTTGCCAACCCAGACACAGACCAGGGTGCTTAACGGAATGAATAATATGAATAAGCACTCGCTGGATTTCAAAACCACAAAAATTTATTCGGCAGTGACGTTTCGGGGCATTCACCCCTTCACTGCCGAATAAATTTTTGTGGTTTTGAAATCCAGCGAGTGCTTATTCATATTCAGATTATATATATATATATATATATATATATATATATATATATATATATATATATATATATATATATATATATATATATATATATATATATATATATATATATATAAAATTCTCTAGTAATATTAATGAGGAATGAAGTCATCAACAATGCCATGTGTGATTTAATCAGTGATTTAATTGATATTGTCATGTGTGACGTAATCAGTGATATTATTGTTGATACCATGCAAAGCTCCCAAGGAGGGAGTAGGAACACTTTTAAACGTTTGATAGAAAACTTTTGGTTTAAATGTCATCTTTGTCCCAATTAATTTCCTAAGAAATTAAAATAAATATAAGCTTATTCTTACGGCTCATAATAAAAATATCTTGTTTCAATAGTTATCATATAAGATTGAATTTTTCATGGTTACTTGAATAATGAGGTTATATCTCTTTAAAAGCCCCAAATACAGCTAATTTATATATGTGACCGCTGTACAATATTATCATAGTTTAATTCTGTTAATGTTCAAAATCTTATTTCACTATTATTTTAAAGGGACACTAAACCCAATTTTTTTATTTCATGATTCAGATAGAGCATGCAATTTTAAGCAACTTTCTAATTTACTCCTTTTATAAATTTTTCTTCGTTCTCTTGCTATCTTTATTTAAAAAGCAGGAATGTGATGCATAGGAGCCGGCCCATTTTTGGTTGAGAACCTGGGTTATGCTTGCTTATTGGTGGGTAAATGTAAGCCTCCAATAAGCAAAGCACTATCCATGGTGCTGAATCTAAAATGGGCTGGCCACTAAGATTTACATTCCTGCTTTTAAAATAAAGATAGTAAGAGAACGAAGAAAAATTGATAATAGGGGTAAATTAGAGCATTACATTTTCAGCAACTTTCTATCTGAATCATGAAAGAAAAAAATTGGGTTCAGTGTCCATTTAATATACGATTTAATTTGTAACAGATACTAAAAATATAGATAACAATGTTATATTGTTGTAGCAATCATGTATCTATCACTGCTATTCAGAGATCTCAATATTTCTCCTACAATTGAAGGGGCAGTCAACACCAGAATTGTTGTTGTTTTTAAAATATAGATAATCCCTTTATTACCCCTTCCCCAGTTTTGCACAACCAACCCTGTTATATTAATATACTTTTTACCTCTGGGATTACCTTGTAGCTAAGCATCTTCTGGCAGCCCCTTGATCACATGACTTTTTATTTATTATCTATTGACTTTCATTTTTGCCAATTAGTAGTGCAGGGTCTGCCACGGGCGTGATCACAATGTTATCTATATGGTTTACATGAAATAGCTCTTCCCTGTTGTGAAAAGCAAATACAAATGGGCTTAGAAAGTATTATATGAGCCTTCCTAGGTTTAGCTTTCAACTAAGATAACCAAGAGTAACCAAGTATAATCCTATGTAATCAAATTTTAAAGGGACATTGAAGACAAAATTAAACTTTTGTGTTTCAGATAGGGCATGCAGTTTTAAACAACAATCTAACTTACTTATATCATCAAATTTGCTTTATCTTGGTATTCTTTGTTAAAAGCTTTGAGTAGGAACCCGTGGGAGGTGAAAAATGTGTAAGAGATGTTAATGGAATTGTTCTTCCTTGTGCAATTATAACTTAAAACCTATTTTAATAAAGTGTATATTTTTTTTAAGCCTTTGGATTGTGACAGTCCTCATTGTTTCCTTTGTTAAAAGATAAACCTAGGTAGGCTCATAAACTGATTTCTAAGCAGTTGAATGCCGCCTCTTATCTCAGTGCATTTTGTCAGTATTTCAGTTAGGCAGTGCCAGTTCATGTGTGCTATATAGAGATCATTGTGCTCATTCCCATGGAGTTATTTGAGTCAGCACTAATTAGCTAAAATGCAAGTCTGTCAAAAGAACTGAGATAAGAGGCAGTCGGCAGAGGCTTAGATACAAGGTAATCACAGAGCTAAAAAGTATATTAAAATGATGGTTTAAAAAAAAACGCTAGGATTTACCATCACTAAAAATAATGTGGAGTTTTATTGATCATTTAGTAAGAAAAGAAAAAACAAAAAACTCATCCTGTCTTTGCCCATGGCACAGTGCTCTTTTACCAGTGAGGTGACTTTTCCACTTCTAAACCAATAGCCGTGCTAGCATACAGAACACTGTCAGATGACAAGTACGGCTATTGGTTTAGAAGTGGAAATGTCCCTTCATTGGTTAAAAAGCGGTGTGCCGTCGGCGGCCTGAGGCTCTAACTTTTGCAAGCTGCTGTGGCACAGACAGGGTGAATTTAGCTCCATTTTTTTTTAACTAAATGTTCAATGAAACTCCACATTATTTTTAGTGATGGTAAATCCTAGCTTTTTTTTTTTTTAAACGCTTGGATTTACCATCACTTTAACATAACTGCGTTTTTTTATGCAAAACTGGGGAATGGGTAATAAAGGGGTTATCTATCTTTTTAAACAATAAAAATTTAAAGCACACTGTCCCTTTAGGTATACAATTACTATGACTGGCTGTCACACTGATTGTATACTCGGTTACTGTACTGCTGATTGCAGCGTGTATCTCATGAATGGAGGCTTCCCACTGACAGGCATGGGATCACAGGGACACCCTGTCCCTGCAATTGCTAGCCTCTATCTTATGCTATTTCTCCACTGCCTCACTACTTAGGCATGCAGAAATAGAACGGTTGCACTGACAGGGCTGAGACGGGTGCGCTAACGACCCAGGACACAGCCAACATACAGGGTACGGCAATGGTCGTTAAGGAAGTTTTACTATGAAATCTTGCGAGATTTCAGTAAAATCCCATAAGATCACCATAAAGCACTGATTATACTTATTGTAGGCTGCCCCTGCTGACAGACTCCGGAACTTCAGCTACAGTGATAATGTTAATTGGTGACATAATTGACCAACTGTACAGCCATCATGAAAATACATTCAGGCATGTCAGCTGTAGAACTTGACACAAATCACAATTATAAGTCAATGGAATTTTTCTAAAAAAAAATAACACTTTTTTTTCTACTTTAAAGGGACAGTCTTGTCCAAAATAAACTTTCATGATTCAAATAGAGAATGCAATTTTAAACAATTTTCAATTTTACTTGTATCACCAATTTTGCTTTGTTCTTTTGCTGTTCTTAGTTGAAAGCTAAACCTAGGAGGTTCATATGTTAATTTCTAAGCCCTTGAAGGCCGCCTCTTCTCTCAGGGCATTTTGACAGTTTTTCACCACTAGAGGGTGTTAGTTCGTGTGTGTCATATAGATAACACTGTACTCACGCACGTGGAGTTCAGAAGAGCCAGCTCTGATTGGCTAAAATGGATGTCTGTCAAAAGAACTGAAAAAGGGGGCAGTTTGCAGAGTATTAGATACAGTATAATCACAGAGTGTATTTATATAACTGTGTTGGTTATGCAAAAGTAGGGAATAGGGATTATCTATCTTTTTAAACAATAAAAATTATGGTGTAGACTGTCCCTTTTTAAATACATTTTAAAATGGCTTGACCAATTTAATTGAAATTTGGCAGTTTTGTAGTCACTAGTAATAGCTACAAAACTGCAACATTTCAGCACAATATTTTTTTTGTTTCAAAGTTATGAAATTTAAGATTTAAATTAAAAAGAAACTTTGTTCAAACTTAAAAGGAAACTAAACCCAGATTTTTTGTAAATGTTTCTTCATTGTCCTGGTATCTTCATTTGTAAAAGCATGTAAGCTTAGGAGCCTGTTCATTTTTGGTTCTGCACTTGGGTAGCGCTTGCTAAATGTAGTCGCCAATAAGCTAGCGCTATCCAGGGTTCTGAACCTAAAATTGGCGGGCTCCTAAGCTTTACATTCTTGCTTTTCAAATAAAAATAGCAAATGAATGAAGAAAAAATAATAGGAGTAAAATTTGCTTAAAATTTGCATGCTCCTATCTGAATTAATGAAAGAAAAAAATCTGGGTTTTGTATCCCTTTAACCCCTTAACGACACACTTCGTACAGGGTACGTCTTGCACAAACTGGTCTTTAAAGACCAGCAACATACCCTGTACGACATTAGGGGTTTAAAGCGACTGGAAGCGATCCTGATCACTTCCAGACGCTTTCCGGTTATTGCAGTGATGCCTCGATATCGAGGCATCCTGCAATAAAAATATTTCCCCATCCAATGCAGAGAGAAGCTACTCTGTGGCCCTCTCTGCACCGGACATCGATGGCCGAAAATCGTTGGTGGGTGGGCGGCCATCTCTGGCTACTTTGATTAAGAGGGGGTGGGGTCGCCGGGGGTGGCGTGTGGGCGCGTGCACAGGGATGGAGCGGGTGGGAACCGCTGCACTACAGTAAAAATGTATACTTATAAGTGGGAGAAAGGGGAGAGGGAATGGGTTAATTAAATAGCTAAGGGATCTGGGAGGGGGTGAGGGGATGGTCTTTGGGGGGGGGGAAGCTACACTACAGGAAAAAAAAGTTAAAAAAAAAAATAATCTATTTTTGTATAAACTGGGTACTGGCAGACAGCTGCCAGTACCCAATATGGCTCCAAATAAGGTAGAGGAGGAGGGTTTAAAAGCTGTTTGGGGGGGGGGATCAGGGAGGTTGGGGGTTAAGGGGGGACCCTACACAGCAGCATATGTAAATATGCTATTTAAAAAACCTTTTTATTTTAGTACTGGCAGACTTTCTGCCAGTACTTAAAGGGACACTGAACCCAATTTTTTTTTTTTTTCGTGATTCATATAGAGCATGCAATTTTAAGCAACTTTATCATTTACTCCTATTATCGTTTTTTCTTCTTTCTCTTGCTATCTTTATTTGAAAAAGACATTTAAGCTTTTTTTTTATTAGTTCAGAACTCTGGACAGCACTTTGTTATTGTTGGATGAATGTATCCACCAATCAGCAAGAATTACCCAAGTTGTTCAACAAAAATGGCCCGGGATCTTAACTTACGTTCTTGCATTTCAAATAAAGTTACCAAGAGAATGAAGAAATTATAGGAGTAAATTAGAAAGTTGCTTAAAATTTCATGCTCTATCTGAATCACGAAAGAAAAAAATTGGTTTCAGTTTCCCTTTAAGATGGCGGGGACTATTGTGGGGTGGGGGAGGGTTCAGGGGGTGTGATGTGTCAGGTGGGAGGCTGATCTCTACACTAAAGCTAAAATTAACCCTGCATGCTCCCTACAAGCTATCTAATTAACCCCTGCACTGCTGGGCATAATACATGTGTGGTGCGCAGCGACATTTAGCAGCATTCTATTTACCAAAAAGCAACCCCAAAGCCATATATGTCTGCTATTTCTGATCAAAGGGGATCCCAGAGAAGTATTTACAACCATGTGTGCCATAATTGCACAAGCTGTTTGTAAATAATTTCAGTGAGAAACCTAAAGTTTGTGAAAAAGTGAACGATTTTTTTTTATTTGATCGCATTTGGCGGTGAAATGGTGGCATGAAATAGACCAAAATGGGCCTAGATCAATACTTTGGGTTGTCTACTACACTAAAGCTAAAATTAACCCTACAAGTTTCCTAATTAACCCCTTCACTGCTGGGCATAATACATGTGTGGTGCGCAGCGACATTTCGCAGCCTTATTATTACCAAAAAGCAACACCAAAGCCATATATGTCTATTTCTGAACAAAAGGGATCACAGAGAAGCATTTACTACCATTTATGCCATACTTGCATAAGTTGTTTGTAAATAATTTCAGAGAGAAATCTAAAATTGTGAAAAAAAATTACGTTTTTTTTTATTTTATTATTTGATCGCTTTTGGCGGTGATATGGTGGCATTAAATATACCTAGATGGGCCTAGATCAATACTTGGGATTGTCTACTACACTAAAGCTAAAATTAACCCTAGAAGCTCCCTACATGCTCCCTAATTAATCCCTTCACTGCTGGGCATAATGCACATGTGATGCGCAGTGGCATTTAGCGGCCTTCTAATTGCTAAAAAGCAACGCCAAATCCATATGTCTGCTATTTCTGAACAAAGGGGATCCCAGAGAAGCATTTACAACCATTTATGCCATAATTGCATGCGTTGTTTGTAAATAATTTCATTGAGAAACCTAAAATTTGTGAAAAAGTGAAAACAATTTGATCGCATTTGGCGGTGAAATGTTGGCATGAAATATACCAAAATGGGCCTTGATTAATACTTTGGGATGTCTTCTAAATAAAATATATATACATGTCAATGGATATTCATGGATTCCTGAAAGATATCAGTGTCCCGATGTAACTAGCACTAATTTTGAAAAAAAGTGGTTTGGAAAAAGCAAAGTGCTACTTGTATTTATGGCCCTATAAGTTGCAAAGAACATTTAAACATTGGGTATTTCTAAACTCAGGATAAAATTTAGAAAATATTTAGCATGGGTGTTTTTTGGTGGTTGTAGATGTGTAACAGATTTTGGGCGTCTAAGAAAAAGTGTGTTTGGTATCTTTAGAAAGTACGTTTAATGTCGAGAAAAACGCTATATAATGTGTGGGTACAGTAAATGAATAAGAGGAAAATTACAGCTAAACCCAAACACTACAGAAATGTAAAAATAGCCCTGGTCCTTAAAGTGAATGTAAATTTTGATGTTAAAGTGCCTAGTTTTTAAAAATTTGATTAAAAACAGGGGCACGAGTAGTCGGGGCGGCGTACCAAGATGGCCAGGGACACTGATACTGCTCTGTCTCAGCTCGTGTTATAGCAAGAATTAGTGGTCACACTTTTAGCCATCCATATCACCCTTGGCAAGCATTGTGCCCGGGTACCTACCAGGATCAAGATTTGACATCTCTTGGCCCCCGTGAAGTCATTAACAGAGAGAAGAGAGCTGGCGCAACATTACACACTGTTCACAATATAGTGAGGAACAGGCACAGAAATGGAAGCCTTTTCTATTGAAGGGGAACTCCGAGCCATGACTATTTCTCTTCAGGACCTGCTCCTACCAGCTCTGGATAAAATAGAACTCACACTACAGAAATTGCTGACGGAAACTCAAATCGGGAACTCCTTGAGCCCCTCTTCAACATGGCGCCAATCCACAGCAGAGGCGGCTCAGGATAATGTCCACAAGACTCCAGAGGTGCCCCAACCAGAGCATAATGTGGGTTTGCAGAGACAGCGGGCACACAATCCAGCTTTATTGGACACCGGCTTACTGGACCACCGCTCCCGCACCCAAGACAGAGCAGTAGAGATCGGCACAGTCATGGGAGATGGAGTGCCAGTGCCGAGGAATAGGGTAACAAAAAATTCATGTGCATCGCAGAGTGATACTGGTACTTACTTGTCTATCCAACAGTTGCGGAGGAGCGCACTCTATACAGCATGTCAGACATATGGCGACACAGTGATCCGAGAATCCAGTCCGTTTGTTACTCAGCTAGTGAATCCATCTGCAGCGGGACTGTCTACAGCTGCCTGCAGCCGCAGCTCCCACGTGGAGAATAATGGACGATACATTCGTAGGACAATGGGCATCGGCTGATTGCCAGTACAAATGAAGCCACTTAGTCAATCCAAATGTATCCCAGTAGATTAGAGATTCTTTGGATTTTGAATTTGTTTAAATTTCACATTTTATGTTACATATGGTACACCTTAATAAATCTGTGACAAGCACTATGTTAATTAGCTATTACTCCTGGGTAAAAGGCGTTTGTAAAAGCAAGGATCCAACATAACAAGGAATCCAGAGCGGTGTTGTACTAGTTGTATTTATACTCTTATCCTAGTGACAGTTCTTGTATAGTCTCTTAGACCCCATAGTTAAAGCAGCTCTATTTGAATGGGGATGAGCATTACCCTGCTGAACCTATAGCACTAATTATTTATCCACATTGCCTCTCTAGTACCTGAGACCGTAGGTTAAGTCTATTTTCTATTAAGTATCTAAAAGCATAGTTAATTGGGGTCTTGACCATAAGTGATCCTTTACTGGGATTCCTGCCAGTCTCACATAGCAAGAATAAATTCTGCATTCAAATCTTACGACCCTAAAACTTGATGACTAAGGATTGGGAATTTAGCAACTCAGCTTATCATATATCCTACGATTAAAACACAGTCTGACTCAGCCCTGTGTCTGTAAACTGTCACCAACACTTGACCATGTTATTGTTGTTCTGTCTGTTTTTTGTTTTGTTTTATTTTGTTGGTTTGTTTGTTTGCTGTTTAATGTTTAAAAAAAAATGAGACACATTGGTTCTGTCCCCTGGACCTGGAAATGAATTATTATACATAAGCCCATCGTATATGTGGGTGGAATCTCTCTATATGGATACAGGCTTAATCTCAGAAACAATAATGTAGAATACATCCTGTTTGGGTATCTTTTCACAGGTGAAATATGTATATTTGTGTCACTTAATTTTTTTCACTTTTTTCCTGTGATTTATGAAGCGCATTGTTGTATTGTAAATCTTCCTAGGGGAATCAATTGTAAACTGTATTTATTTCCTGTCTCTTAATAAAAAGAAATTAAAAAAAAAAAAAAAAAACGGGCACTTTAATTCATCAAAATTTACATTTCATTCCTGTTGTGAAAAAATACTTACCTTTTAATCTTGACAGCCGATCCAGCTTCCTCCACCCGTTTCAAAGCCTCTTCCTGGGCCTAAAATGAGGAATCCGACTTCCTCCAATCACGGCATTGAATCAGACACTGATTCCCCCGGAGGGGAAGCTGTGATTGGAGGATGATCTATCCATCATTTCTGATGTCAGAAATGGCTTGCGACGACTGGAGGACGCTGGAGCTGCTGTCAAGTTTAAAAGGTAAGTATTTTTTCACAACAGGAGTGAAATGTAAATTTTGATGAATTAAAGTGCCCCTGTTTTTAATCGAATTTTTAAAAACCGGGCACTTTAGCATCAAAATTTACATTCACTTTAAGGGAAAGAAATTGAAAAATGGCCTTGTCCTTAAGGGGTTAAACTATCAGGCAGCTATAATGTATAAAATGTATTCTTGATTTAAAACAATTTATAAAACCATTGCTTTAGATGTACGTTCATATATTGTACTTTTTAAATAATTATTTTTTTGCAGGTTTTAATAATTATATATTTATTTAATCTTTGGTTTAAGAGATGGTCATGATCAGACATTTCCTATTTGGTATGATACTCGCCCTTTTTGTAGTTAAAGCTACACAGCTGGTTACTGATATCAAGTATCCTTATCTGTATTGTAGGCTCCCGTCGCCAAACGTGTCAAACATTCGTCCAGTGAACAGGAGCCAGAGAGTATGTCGTCTTCTGAGGAGGAAGAGGTTTCAGACAGTGACCAAGTGAGATACTTAGAATGTTCTTGCTAGCCTAATTCATGGTTTTTGCACGTCATAGAAGTACTGCCATCATAAAAGGGACATTCTAGTGTATAATCTATTTTGTTTTACTTCAACATTGTTAAATTCATACTGCAAGTTGTACTTGCCACTTCAGATAAGGATACAGCTGTTGAGCAAATTAATAACAATCTTACATATATATGTTAGTCACTGTCTGTATGCTCATTTGGAGCAGAATGGGAATTTTTGAGAGGTTCAGCTTTGGTTATATGTTTAACGTTTTTGAACGAGTTAACTTCCATTATTCTACAATGTGTTTAAAAATAAAATGCTGTAATGAAATAGAACAATTTAGGTTTATATTTAGAAGGTCCCTTTTAAACTACGATTCAAAGTATCTTAAAAAAGTCATCACTCCTGCAACCCTTTAAACAGCAGCACTGACAGACATACATATGTCAGAAAATATTCCCTTTTGTCTTTCTTTCAAAACTCACAGAATTTTCCCACACTGAGTGCTTAGGTCTAATCCGCAGTAACTTCCTGCTTGAACTCTGGAGTGTGCATCCACATAGCAAAACTGCAATGGTGGGCTTTGCTAGACTAGAGGAAATATTCAGGGCTGTCTCAGGCAAAATGTATCTAACTCCGCACAGCTACTCTTTAATGAGAAATACAGACTTCACTGCAAACAGGTTTCCTTGGCAACTAGCAAGAATCCTCCCCTTTGTAACATAGATGAGGTTGAAAGAAGACAGAAGTCCATCTAGTTCAACCTATACAAATCCTAACTGATTTACAATAAAAGCTCCAGTTGAGCTTAATTTAATCCCATTAAAAAAGATGACCATTTTAACACAAGCAATCATATCCCTGAATTCTGTTTCTAGCCACTGCCAGCAATGTATATAAGATATTGGCATTCACTACCTCCATAGGTAATGAGCTCCACAATTTGATTTATCTTACAGAGATAAAAACTTTTACATTAGCGGAGATTAAATCTTCTTTCCACTAGCCCTAAATTGTGACCTCTTGTCACAAACCATTTCCTTGCAGTAAACAGAGCCAACAGGGCATTGAATATATTTATATTAAGTAATCATGTCACCTCTCAAGTGCCTTTTTCCTAGAGAAAACAGGCCCAGTTTGGCTAACCTTTCCTCAAAGCTTAAATTCTCCATTCCCCTTATTAGCTTTCTGGCCCTTCTCTGAACTTTTTTGAGATTCGTCCCCAGAACTGCACTCCATACTCAAGGTGAGGTTTTACCAGGGATATATATAGTGACAGAATTATGCTTTCCTCCCTTGCATCAATGCCTCTTTTAATACATGCTAGTATAAAGCCAGTGCCCTGCATTGTGCACCCATCTTCAGCTTGTTATCTATTAGTACTCCCAAATCCCTTTCCTCCTCTGTTTTGCTAAGTCTAGTCTGATTTAAATAATAGTTTGCTTATTTTTACTTACAAAATGAAGAAGCTTGCAAATTCCATTATTAAATCTCTTTTTCTTCTTAAATGGAGAGAGTCAACAGCTGCATTCATTAATTTTGGGAATTAAGAACCTGGCCACCAGGAGGAGGCAAAGACACCCCAGGCAAAGGCTTAAATACTCCTCCCACTTCCCTCATCGCCCTGTCTTTCTTTGCCTTTCGTCCCAGGAGGTTGGCAGAGAAGTGTCAGAAGTTTTTTTTTTTTGGAGGGTAGTACTCTTCGACATGGGACGGAAGTTTTAAGTAATCCTGTCAGTCTCTCAGTGAGGGCCTGGGTGAAAGTTAGAGTCCGGAGATGCAGGAAGAGTCTTTCTGCGAAACCATCCTGACTCATTTTAACAGCTCCATAAGCAATCAGCGTTGTCGAACTTCTCTTTGCTGCCTGCTTTCTTTTTTCAAGTCCATGGCAGAGGCAATGCTACTATCTGTCACACTTGAAGGGCCTTGTTCCTGTTTCCACGGCATAGATTCCAGTAAGATCGTTTCATTTTACTTCTTCAGGAATCTGTCATACAAATGTTTCCGGGGAGATGCCTACCTTGCGGGATTTACTAGATTATAGGGTCTCAGTGGAACTCCTTTTGTATCTTGGAATCAAGGGTTAATATCTCTTGAGGGGGATTATTGAACAGGGTTTTTTTAAATCTTGTTTATGTGATTCAATCTGCTTATGTGTAGTGTTAACCGGGCTCATGGTTTGGAACATAAAGGCCTTTGGAAGTGACGCAACCTTATGGTTGAGCACTCTTTTTTTTGGACTGTACGGTTCACCTTGTGACTGGGCGTGATTACGTTCTGGTCTTCCATTTCCGCATTCCTAACCGTGTGGCGACTTAGAAATTCTGGTCCCCAGGTGTATGGTTCATAGGAGGTGGTGAGTGCCCCAGCCATTGGGTGTCGGGTTCCGTTTGTTTTTTGTTTTCTTATAGTACATATTTGCATATTCTCTATCCAGTTATGGAGGATTCTGATGCTGAGACGGTTCAAATTTCAGATTTTTCGTCCTGTAAAGAATCCGGTTTGGCCTTGTTGACACGTATCAATCAGTTATGCTCGGTATGCTGTATTTGAGTGCCTTGTTCCCCAGGCTTGGGGAATCAAGGGACCGCTGAGCCATCCACCTCTGGGGGGCCCTGTCCTCCAAGAGGCGAGTTCCCTACTGCTTCCTCCTTCTACACATGCGGATAACCAAGATTATGTTTATTCCTCCTTGCAGGGCGGCTTGTTTCCCTCCCCCCCCCCCCCCCAGAGGTTGCAGCACGTTTTCGCTTCCACATATTTTTGCCGATTATTCGTCTGCAGACGAGTCCAGGCGTTTATTTGCGATTGTGCTCGTGCACTATTGTCCCAGGTCTTCCGGCCTTGGGAGGGCCTGTGCAGTTCCCTGTGGGTGTAGCTGTCCGAGTGTTGTGCCTTTCGTTACAGAATAGCGCCTTCGCATATTACTCAGACATGTTTTTCAGTTATTAGATGACCCTATCCTTAACGGATACGGGAATCCACAGTCTGCTACTTCGAATGGCTTACCTCATTAGACATGAGGGGATGAAGTAATCTCCTGATTGTCTGTCTGTTGTTGAGATCCTTCCCAGTTTTGTTGGAAGATCAGGGTTCTGTTTGGGCTGGTCCTGCAGGTAGGCCTGTTTCTTCTTGGGCGTTAACCTACGGGTTGCCTTATATTTTCTTTTATCCGATTAGGATGTCTTTTATTTTTGTTTATAGGTTTCCTTCGGGAACCTTCTGGGATCGATACTCACTGTTGCTTCTACGGAAGTTTAAGGGACATGTTAGTCCTATGTTTGTCTGTTATTCCTTCTTCTCCTCTGAGGGACGATTTATGAAACTTGACAGTTAGGACCCTAGCGGCAGGCTGGTCCTGTTTAGGTTTTTCTGTCTCGTGGATGTTCAGACACGTGGCGCCGTTTCTGCTTGGCTGGTCTGGTTGAGGCGCTGAGTGCTCATATTATCATTTGTGTTTCTTGGTTTTTGTTTCAACAAGTTCAGCTAAGCATTCTAGAAGACCTGTGGGTCCGTGAGGCAGGAAGGATTGTTTCAATCTTTATTAGCCCTCAATCTGGTTGACTGGGTCAGTGGAGTTCCGCTGCGTCAGTCTTGCATCTGATATTATCGGGACCTAGAGTTTTCCTCCCCCATGCTGGGGAGGGTTTGGAGGGCTTAGCGCCTCTTGCCGCCGATTGGGCCGGTTTGGCTTTCTGAGGCTCTGGGATTGTCCTTTTTTTGGACTTGGTCCTTCAGCAGCTAGTAGCCTGATGGGTAGCTTAGCTGCCTAGCTGCGGAAGTTTTGCAAACTGTTACTAGCTGCGGCTATTTGCACATTGACTGTGTAATATCAAGCTGTTTTCATGAGACCTTTTTTGTTTTCTCCGTGTGGGTTAGGTCTCCTTTTAGGGACCTGGTTTTCCCTCCTGGAGATAGTTGTTCCCTTTTAGGGACTCTGGGCGTGCTCTGCTTGGGCTCTTCCCCAGAGTTGGGGATGCTCCACATCCTTTTCTCTCTGTGATCCTCTGATTGTATGGAGGTGATGTGGAGACCAGCCTTTGCTCGAGTATTTTTGGCCTCGGGGTATCCCCTTGATTGTGGTCCTGTGACTGAGCGTCTATGGGCTCTAGTGTTGTTGTACGACTTAACGCCTTAGCTCCTTTGGAGCGTAGGACGTCGGCAAGGGGTGGTCTCTTCCTTGAGTCAGGACTTGTGAGTTATTCTCGTTATCTGGGTTGATCTGGATATTGCATTGATATCTCCCTGTGGGTCTGTTTTTTTTATATCAGACAGGGTGTTAAGTTCTCCGTTTGTTTAAACAATTGGGGGTTTGGACCTATCTTCACCCTGGTGCTTCCGGTTGCTGAGTCTTCACTCAGCGTTTTCCCTTGTGGATCCCGTTGCGGGTTGATACCAGACTTTTTTTAGGCTCTAGGGCTGGTTCGGGGTGGTTCCCCAGTTCCAGGGAACTTGGGCTGGCTAATTGACCTGTTCATGGTTGGCCAGGTTTTCTGAGTGCCGATGCTCATTGGGCTTGACTTACGACTTTATGGTTGGTTTCTTTTGGTCAGCTTGCATTAGTAACCTTATGGATTCACTGCTCTGCAGGCGAATGGGTTTGCAGTGTCACTGCTGCAATTATTGCGCATTGAATGTGTGTTAGCAAGCACATTTTTTAAGGGTATTTTTCCAAGTCGGTTTGCATTGGAGAGTTGATCTCTCCTTTAGCCTGTGGCTTCGTGTCTTGTGGGCAGGTGCTCTGCCTTTCTGGCCCCATCCTTTTTTTTTTTAGGGTGGGGGCTTATTCTCCTTATGGAGGGTGTGGTCCCTTTCTTAGGGCTTCTCCTGGATTCAGGTAATTGGAACTGAGAGTTAACCTTTCAGAGAGGGGTATTTTCTCTGGGTTGTTGCGTTCCATCTGGAGTCTTGCTGGCTCCGTGTTGAGACTATGTTGGGCCCTTTGCTAGATTGCTTTGGGTCTACGGCCTTGTCGTCTGTTCCTAAGGAGTCAGGTTGGCGCCCGTGCTCTTTTGGGATAGCTGTGGCCATTCTTCAACTCGTTTTTGAGCTGGTGGTGGAGTTCTTCTGTTCCTCTGTTTCATACCTGCCGACGCTTGGGCTGGCCCGGCTGGGAGTAGGTTCTGAGATACGTTGTCATCTTAAGGATCTAGGTTGGCATAGTGGCTGGCTCTCTAGGCTTGCAAGCAGAAGGTCCAGGGTTCCAAACCACCTTCGAGTTCTGGTTGTAACCTCTCATTCTTGGGGATGCAGTGGGCCTCTTTGAGGTTATTTGCTTCCCACTTTTGGAGACCTATGTGTAGGTCTGGCGGCTTAGATTTCCTAGAGTGTGCTCTCTGTCTGGGAGGTTTTTTTTGCAATCTGTTCTCTTGCTGGCCGTTTTTTACTTCTCAGCAAGTATTATTTCTGTGTCATCCTGATGATGGCTGCATGTTCTTGACTCAGGGTTTGTTACATGTTTTTTTTTTTTTTAGTCGTAATACTTCAGTATTCTATGTTCTGACGATGTGAGGACTCAGTCTTCAGTTGTCTTTTGGTGCTTGGCACGATGTTGAGAGAAAACTTTCTTTGTTCCGATGCCCGGCCCTAAACCTCTGGTTTCTGCTTAGTTTGGGCATAGCCTCCCCTTGTTTGTCAGGACCCATTTGGGTCTTTGTGAACTGGGCTCGCTATTGGGAGTTTTTCTTTTATGAATTTTGTGGTGACCTTTCGGTTTCCCTTCAGTTCTCCTTGCCCTATCCCTTTGGGAGTTTAGGCTGGTGTTCCCTTCCTTGGTGAGTGGTGAGGGACCGACTGTTGGGCGATGGTGTCTCCTGGAGGACTGTTGGCTCAGTTGAGTCTGATTTTGCAGTCTCTAGCTTGGCTCTGGACTATCTGCGGGTCAGTGTCCTTGGGGCTTTTTCCTTTTCAAACTTTTCTCGGCTTCGGATGAAGGGGTTTTTTTGTTGGGTAGTGGTTTCAGGCTTGGTGCCCTCAGAATGGACCGCCTATTGTTCCTTCCCATTTTGGCATTCAGTGTCCTCTGTGGCTTGGGTATTGTTTTCCCAAAAGTAATGAATGCAGCTGTGGACTCTTTCCATTTAAGAATAAAAACTTAAATTATGCTTACCTGATCATTTTCTTTTCTTCTGATGGAAAGAATCCACAGCTCCCCACCTGTGTTTTTTTATGTGGAGTTTCGTTATTTATTCTTCTGGCACCTTTCACCCTAATTTCTTCTACTTTTCCTTGTTCCTCGGTAGAATGACTGGGGGATGAGGGAAGTGGGAGGAGTATTTAAACCTTTGGCTGGGGTGTCTTTGCCTCCTCCTGGTGGCCAGGTTCTTAATTCCCAAAAGTAATGAATGCAGCTGCGGACTCTTTCCATCAGAAGAAAAGAAAATTATCTGGTAAGCATAATTTTTAGTTTTTCCATTTACCAGCCCAATTTTTGTAAATCCCCCTTGTAAAGCAATTTCATCCTGCACTGACCTAATGACCTTACACAACTTTGTATCATCTGCAAAAATGGAGATGTTGTAACAAAAGCAATTCATGTCCTCAGCTTGTAATATGAGCAGATCTGCCTGCAATTAAGTTTGCTGTTCTATTTTGAGAGCAGAATCACTAAATTATCCATTTATTATTATAAAACTAATACTGTGTGGTTGCTCTGAATAAAGCTAATTGCAAGCAGGTCTGCTGACATATTACCACAGAAGGAACATGTTTTATATCAAGGGAGGGTGCTTCCTAGTTGCTTAGGAGATGTCTGAGTTGTTAGAGAAGGCTGATTGGTTGCCAGTGCACCTGCTTTCTCATACACTGTACAGCCACTGAATGCGGATGAAAGAGCCAGTGACCACAAGGGCAGTCTGTGCATGAGCAGGTGTACTCAGCAATCGTGCAACTTCCACTACTCATTGGACTTTGAAAGTTGATTTTTGGATGGCAGTGCAAATCTTTTATTTCTTTCATGTAATTAGCAAGAGTCCATGAGCTAGTGACGTATGGGATATACATTCCTACCAGGAGGGGCAAAGTTTCCCAAACCTCAAAATGCCTATAAATACACCCCTCACCACACCCACAAATCAGTTTTACAAACTTTGCCTCCTATGGAGGTGGTGAAGTAAGTTTGTGCTAGATTCTACTTTGATATGCGCTCCGCAGCAGGTTGGAGCCCGGTTTTCCTCTCAGCGTGCAGTGAATGTCAGAGGGATGTGAGGAGAGTATTGCCTATTTGAATTCAATGATCTCCTTCTACGGGGTCTATTTCATAGGTTCTCTGTTATCGGTCGTAGAGATTCATCTCTTACCTCCCTTTTCAGATCGACGATATACTCTTATATATACCATTACCTCTGCTGATTCTCGTTTCAGTACTGGTTTGGCTTTCTACTACATGTAGATGAGTGTCCTGGGGTAAGTAAGTCTTATTTTCTATGACACTCTAAGCTATAGTTGGGCACTTTTATATAAAGTTCTAAATATATGTATTCAAACATTTATTTGCCTTGACTCAGGATGTTCAACGTTCCTTATTTCAGACAGTCGGTTTCATATTTGGGATAATGCATATGAATAAATCAATTTTTTTCTTACCTTAAAATTTGACTTTTTCCCTGTGGGCTGTTAGGCTCGCGGGGGCTGAAAATGCTTCATTTTATTGCGTCATTCTTGGCTCTGACTTTTTTGGCGCAAATTTTTTTTTTCTGTTTCCGGCGTCATACGTGTCGCCGGAAGTTGCGTCATTTTTGCCGCCAAAAGCATTTAGGCGCCAAATAATGTGGGCGTCTTTTTTGGCGCTAAAAAATATGGGCGTCACTATTGTCTCCACATTATTTAAGTCTCATTATTTATTGCTTCTGGTTGCTAGAAGCTTGTTCACTGGCATTTTTTCCCATTCCTGAAACTGTCATTTAAGGAATTTGATCAATTTTGCTTTATATGCTGTTTTTTCTATTACATATTGCAAGATGTCCCAGATTGACCCTGAGTCAGAAGATACTTCTGGAAAATCGCTGCCTGGTGCTGGATCTACCAAAGTTAAGTGTATCTGCTGTAAACTTGTGGTATCTGTTCCTCCAGCTGTTGTTTGTAATGAATGTCATGACAAACTTGTTAATGCAGATAATATTTCCTTTAGTAATGTTACATTATCTGTTGCTGTTCCATCAACATCTAATACTCAGAGTGTTCCTGTTAACATAAGAGATTTTGTTTCTAAATCCATTAAGAAGGCTATGTCTGTTATTCCTCCTTCTAGTAAACGTAAAAGGTCTTTTAAAACTTCTCATTTTTCAGATGAATTTTTAAATGAACATCATCATTCTGATTCTGATAATGATTCCTCTGGTTCAGAGGATTCTGTTTCAGAGGTTGATGCTGATAAATCTTCATATTTATTCAAAATGGAATTTATTCGTTCTTTACTTAAAGAAGTCTTAATTGCATTAGAAATAGAGGATTCTGGTCCTCTTGATACTAAATCTAAACGTTTAAATAAGGGTTTTAAATCTCCTGTAGTTATTCCAGAAGTTTTTCCTGTCCCTGATGCTATTTCTGAAATAATCTCCAGGGAATGGAATAATTTGGGTAATTCATTTACTCCTTCTAAACGTTTTAAGCAATTATATCCTGTGCCATCTGACAGATTAGAGTTTTGGGACAAAATCCCTAAGGTTGATGGGGCTGTCTCTACTCTTGCTAAACGTACTACGGCAGATAGTACTTCCTTTAAGGATCCTTTAGATAGGAAGATTGAATCCTTTCTAAGAAAAGCTTACTTATGTTCAGGTAATCTTCTTAGACCTGCTATATCTTTAGCGGATGTTGCTGCAGCTTCAACTTTTTGGTTAGAAGCTTTAGCGCAACAAGTAACAGATCATAATTCTCATAGCATTGTTAATCTTCTTCAACATGCTAGTAACTTTATTTGTGATGCCATCTTTGATATCATCAGGGTTGATGTCAGGTATATGTCTCTAGCTATTTTAGCTAGAAGAGCTTTATGGCTTAAAACTTGGAATGCTGATATGGCTTCTAAGTCAACTTTGCTTTCCCTTTCTTTCCAGGGTAATAAATTATTTGGTTCTCAGTTGGATTCTATTATCTCAACTGTTACTGGAGGGAAAGGAACTTTTTTACCACAGGATAAAAAATCTAAAGGTAAATTTAGGTCTAATAATCGTTTTCGTTCCTTTCGTCACAATAAGGAACAAAAGCCTGATCCTTCACCCACAGGAGCGGTATCAGTTTGGAAACCATCTCCAGTCTGGAATAAATCCAAGCCTTTTAGAAAACCAAAGCCAGCTCCCAAGTCCACATGAAGGTGCGGCCCTCATTCCAGCCCAGCTGGTAGGGGGCAGATTACGATTTTTCAAAGAGATTTGGATCAATTCAATTCACAATCTTTGGATTCAGAACATTGTTTCAGAAGGGTACAGAATTGGCTTCAAGATAAGGCCTCCTGCAAAGAGATTTTTTCTTTCCCGTGTCCCAGTAAATCCAGCGAAGGCTCAAGCATTTCTGAAATGTGTTTCAGATCTAGAGTTGGCTGGAGTAATTATGCCAGTTCCAGTTCTGGAACAGGGGCTGGGGTTTTATTCAAATCTCTTCATTGTACCAAAGAAGGAGAATTCCTTCAGACCAGTTCTGGATCTAAAAATATTGAATCATTATGTAAGGATACCAACATTCAAAATGGTAACTATAAGGACTATCCTGCCTTTTGTTCAGCAAGGGCATTATATGTCCACAATAGATTTACAGGATGCATTTCTGCATATTCCGATTCATCCAGATCACTATTAGTTTCTGAGATTCTCTTTCCTAGACAAGCATTACCAGTTTGTGGCTCTGCCGTTTTGCCTAGCAACAGCTCCAAGAATTTTTACAAAGGTTCTCGGTGCCCTTCTGTCTGTAATCAGAGAACAGGGTATTGTGGTATTTCCTTATTTGGACGATATCTTGGTACTTGCTCAGTCTTCACATTTAGCAGAATCTCATACGAATCGACTTGTGTTGTTTCTTCGAGATCATGGTTGGAGGATCAATTTACCGAAAAGTTTATTGATTCCTCAGACAAGGGTAACCTTTTTAGGTTTCCAGATAGATTCAGTGTCCATGACTCTGTCTCTGACAGACAAGAGACGTCTAAAATTGATCTCAGCTTGTCGAAACCTTCAGTCTCAATCATTCCCTTCGGTAGCCTTATGCATGGAAATTCTAGGTCTTATGACTGCTGCATCGGACGCGATCCCCTTTGCTCGTTTTCACATGCGACCTCTTCAGCTCTGTATGCTGAACCAGTGGTGCAGGGATTACACAAAGATATCTCAATTAATATCTTTAAAACCGATTGTACGACACTCTCTGACATGGTGGACAGATCACCATCGTTTAGTTCAAGGGGCTTCTTTTGTTCTTCCGACCTGGACTGTAATTTCAACAGATGCAAGTCTGACAGGTTGGGGAGCTGTTTGGGGGTCTCTGACAGCACAAGGGGTTTGGGAATCTCAGGAGGTGAGATTACCAATCAATATTTTGGAACTCCGTGCAATTTTCAGAGCTCTTCAGTCATGGCCTCTTCTAAAGAGAGAATCGTTCATTTGTTTTCAGACAGACAATGTCACAACTGTGGCATATATCAATCATCAAGGATGGACTCACAGTCCTCTGGCTATGAAAGAAGTATCTCGAATACTGGTATGGGCGGAATCCAGCTCCTGTCTAATTTCTGCGGTTCATATCCCAGGTATAGACAATTGGGAAGCGGATTATCTCAGTCGCCAAACGTTACATCCGGGCGAATGGTCTCTTCACCCAGAGGTATTTCTTCAGATTGTTCAAATGTGAGGACTTCCAGAAATAGATCTGATGGCTTCTCATCTAAACAAGAAACTTCCCAGGTATCTGTCCAGATCCAGGGATCCTCAGGCGGAAGCAGTGGATGCATTGTCACTTCCTTGGAAGTATCATCCTGCCTATATCTTTCCGCCTCTAGTTCTTCTTCCAAGAGTAATCTCCAAGATTCTGAAGGAATGCTCGTTTGTTCTGCTGGTGGCTCCAGCATGGCCTCACAGGTTTTGGTATGCGGATCTTGTCCGGATGGCCTCTTGCCAACCGTGGACTCTTCCGTTAAGACCAGACCTTCTGTCACAAGGTCCTTTTTACCATCAGGATCTCAAATCCTTAAATTTAAAGGTATGGAGATTGAACGCTTGATTCTTCGTCAAAGAGGTTTCTCTGACTCTGTAATTAATACTATGTTACAGGCTCGTAAATCTGTATCTAGGAAGATATATTATCGAGTCTGGAAGACTTACATTTCTTGGTGTCTTTCTCATCATTTTTCCTGGCATTCTTTTAGAATTCCGAGAATTTTACTGTTTCTTCAGGATGGTTTGGATAAAGGTTTGTCTGCAAGTTCCTTGAAAGGACAAATCTCTGCTCTTTCTGTTCTTTTTCACAGAAAGATTGCTAATCTTCCTGATATTCATTGTTTTGTACAAGCTTTGGTTCGTATAAAACCTGTTAAGTCAATTTCTCCTCCTTGGAGTTTGAATTTGGTTCTGGGGGCTCTTCAAACTCCTCCGTTTGAACCTATGCATTCATTGGACATTAAATTACTTTGTTGGAAAGTTTTGTTTCTTTTGGCCATCTCTTCTGCTAGAAGAGTTTCTGAATTATCTGCTCTTTCTTGTGAGTCTCCTTTTCTGATTTTTCATCAGGATAAGGCGGTGTTGCGAACCTCTTTTAAATTTTTACCTAAGGTTGTGAATTCTAACAACATTAGTAGAGAAATTGTGGTTCCTTCATTGTGTCCTAATCCTAAGAATTCTAAGGAGAGATCATTGCATTCTTTGGATGTAGTTAGAGCTTTGAAATATTATGTTGAAGCTACTAAGAATTTCCGAAAGACTTCTAGTCTATTCGTTATCTTTTCCGGTTCTAGGAAAGGTCAGAAGGCCTCTGCCATTTCTTTGGCATCTTGGTTGAAATCTTTAATTCGAGTCGGGTAAAACTCCGCCTCAAAGGATTTCAGCTCTACTAGGTCAGTTTCTACTTCCTGGGCGTTTAGGAATGAAGCTTCGGTTGATCAGATTTGCAAAGCAGCAACTTGGTCTTCTTTGCATATTTTTACTAAATTCTATCATTTTGATGTGTTTTCTTCTTCTGAAGCAGTTTTTGGTAGAAAAGTACTTCAGGCAGCTGTTTCAGTTTGATTCTTCTGCTTATAATTTCAGTTTTTTTCATTATAAGATTTAAACTTTATTTTGGGTGTGGATTATTTTCAGCGGAATTGGCTGTCTTTATTTTATCCCTCCCTCTCTAGTGACTCTTGCGTGGAAGATCCACATCTTGGGTAGCCATTATCCCATACGTCACTAGCTCATGGACTCTTGCTAATTACATGAAAGAAAACATAATTTATGTAAGAACTTACCTGATAAATTCATTTCTTTCATATTAGCAAGAGTCCATGAGGCCCACCCTTTTTGTGGTGGTTATGATTTTTTGTATAAAGCACAATTATTCCAATTCCTTATTTTTTATGCTTTCGCACTTTTGTCTTATCACCCCACTTCTTGGCTATGCGTTAAACTGATTTGTGGGTGTGGTGAGGGGTGTATTTATAGGCATTTTGAGGTTTGGGAAACTTTGCCCCTCCTGGTAGGAATGTATATCTCATACGTCACTAGCTCATGGACTCTTTCTAATATGAAAGAAATGAATTTATCAGGTAAGTTCTTACATAAATTATGTTATTTTTAAAGATAAACTTTAAAAATGGCAACTTATAAATAATAGATGCCAATTATGAAAATGTAAATTATGGATTAATGTTTTAAATGGTTTCTGTTCCTGAAATAACTATAGTCCCTTTTAATGGTTAAGATAATGTTTGAAGCCAACATACTGTATGATATATAATTTGCCTCTCTAAAATTCTTTGAGGGACCTCGCATTACTGACAAGAATACTTCTCACCAGAACGGAGAACTTTAGATTGTCAGGCCCTTAATATTGGTCTTTGAGTATACAGTGAGAGGTAAGATAAGGAGGACTTTGTGTGAAAAAAAAATAAAAAAAAATATATATATTTATATATTTGCTTTTAAATCTTAGCTGAGAGCTTGCAAGTGAGTGCTGGGTTTTCTCTGTGTGTTGTATTAATTTGTTTTGTAATTTTCCCTATGGTTCTTGCACCCAGACCTGTCTGGGGTTAACTGCTTGTGGCTCTGGGGACAGCACAGCTTCCTGTGAGTGCCAGTGGCACCCAGGGCTGAGCATGTTGCAGGGTCATAGGATGTGTACCCGGTCCGGTATGAGAGTGCAGTTCCCTTCCGTGTTTTGTATATGTCTAGGGTGATTACATATTCCTGTGCACCCTTTTTTTGTTTTCAGTTTGTTTGGATTTGAAAGCTTGCATTGTGTGGCTGTTTTAGGGTCTCAGGTATTGGAGAGGACCTTGACGTGGTACCTGAGCTTGTCCCATTTGGCCAGATGCGGTGACTAACCTTTCCAGTTTTGCTTTTAAATCTTAGCTGAGAGCTTGCAAGTGAGTGCTGGGTTTTCTCTGTGTGTTGTATTAATTTGTTTTGTAATTTTCCCTATGGTTCTTGCACCCAGACCTGTCTGGGGTTAACTGCTTGTGGCTCTGGGGACAGCACAGCTTCCTGTGAGTGCCAGTGGCACCCAGGACTGAGCATGTTGCAGGGTCATGGGATGTGTACTAGGTCCGGTATGAGAGTGCAGTTCCCTTCCGTGTTTTATATATATATATATATCTCCCTGCAAGCTCGGCCCATTTGATTGAGTTGTAGTTTCAATTAGCAGAAACGTTATTTCATATATAAAAATAAGCTTAAAGGAACAATTTCCCATACATTTTAAACTCTGAAGCTGGTATAACAAGTCATTGGAAAAGATTAAGGGGACATTTGCAGTACACTGTCCCTTTTTAAGATAATTTCTGGCTACATATCTTTTATGCTTTTTTTTTTTTTTTTTTTTTTTTCCTTTATTTGTTGAGAAAAAACATAGTCTTTTACAGGTAGCTGAGGAACAGTAAATAATACAAAATTCAAAACATATTCAATTGTTGTACAGAGGTCATCGGTTACATATCAATAATAGAGAGTTCAGTACTTAATGGATGCTAAATAATCTTCCCAAATAAATCTCATATTATAATAAAACTCCGTTTGTTGGGTCTGCACAAAATGATACTTTTCTAGGGTCAGTAATTGTGTGATATGTTCTCTCCAACTTGTCATATTAGGAATAGAGGATGTTTTCCACAATCGCGGAATCAGTTGCTTAGCCCCATTGACCATTATATATAACAACTTCAATGTTAACTTACATTTCAGTCTGGGGGTGTAGTTAAAAAGTAAAATCATTGGGTCTAATGGGATTTTGATAGATATGACTTTTTCTATCTCTTCTCTGATCTCCTCCCAGTATTGCCCAAGTATAGAACACTCCCACCATATATGTGTCATTGTCCCCACTTCACCACATCCCCTCCAACATTTATTATCTGTACTAGGGTATATCTTTGAGAGTCTTTGCGGCATGAGGTACCACAGATACAGGAGTTTTAGATTAGTTTCCGCAATGTTTATGGAAGACGTGATTTACCCATATTAACGAAAATTACTTTCCATTCTTTTTGGGAAATCTCCTTATTTAATTATTTTTCCCATATTTTGCAGTATTTTGGCAATGATCTAGAATGATGTTCTAGCAATAATTTATATGCCATCGACAGGCCCCCCTTTTGTGGCAGTCTGGGAGTAGCACAAACTCTCAAACAATGTAGTCGGTCTACTTAAATTAGTTTTATAGTGTTTGCTGTGTAAAAAGTGTGAGAGTTGTTGGTGTGTGAACCAATCCCTGATTATTTGTGGAGCAATCTCAGCCAGTTCGTCTTTACTCTTTAGATAGAACCAGATAGAACACTATAAAAAGGAAAAAAGACAAAATGTGATCATTTTCTTTTGGAGATAAAAGTCCCCTTATCGGGATCTCTGGATTACATAAGATTGGGGTTAATGGGGAGGGGTTTGAGGAGATACCTTTCGTTTTGTTCGAGAGCTTGTCCCATGTTTCTAGAGTTACCTGAACTAACTGAGGTATATTCTTGTTTAAATTTCTATGTATCTTGTTTATCCAACATATTCCTCCTAAATTGGGGCATCCCGTTAATTGTTTTTCTAAATTAACCCACTCCTTGTTTTTTCCATGTTTACACCAGTCTATCACTCTATTTAGTATGGTTGTTTGTCTATAGTATAGTAAACAAGGTACACTAAGACCATTTTTCCTTGGTCGGTACATGATTTTTTATCGAAATTCTGGGCATTTTCTTTTGCCAAATGTATGTATTAACCAATTTTTTCATATTTGGGAGATATGATTGTGGAAGGGGTATAGGTAACGTTTGGAGTATATATAGGATTTTTTGCAAGATAGACCAAGCCATTATATATGTTTGTGTTCCCAGTTGTTCAGTTCTGATTGGATCTCTTTTAATAGAGTATGATAATTTTGTTGGAAAAGTGTTTGCTGATCATGTGAAATCTGAATGCCTAGATATTTTATAGATGAGGCTTGTATTTTATATTTATATCTGCTCGCTATCTCCTGCAGTTCTGGCTTATGAATATGTATCCCCATAACCTCTGATTTGGATGGATTAATTTTAAAATTAGAATATTTACTTTAGCTGTTGATCTCAATATTTAAAGCTTCTAGGGTCTGTAATGGCGACGTGAGGGTCAATAGCACATCGTCAGCATATAGGGCTTGCTTGTATTGGGTATCTTGTATGGTTATGCCTTTTATGCCTGGGTTACGTCTAATAGCTGCAGCTATAACTTCCATAGTAAGCACGAATAGCAAGGGAGACGGGGCAGCCCTGCCTAGTACCATTTTGTATCAAGAAACTGTTTGAAAGTGTATCATTGAGTTTAATCTTTGCAGTAAATATCTTGCCAGTTATACCATCTCCCAATCCGAAACGTTTCAGGGTATTTTGTATAAAGGCCCAGCATAACCTGTCAAAGGCCTTTCTTTCATGTAATTAGCAAGAGTCCATGAGCTAGTGACGTATGGGATATACATTCCTACCAGGAGGGGCAAAGTTTCCCAAACCTCAAAATGCCTATAAATACACCCCTCACCACATCCACAATTCAGTTTTACAAACTTTGCCTCCGATGGAGGTGGTGAAGTAAGTTTGTGCTAGATTCTACGTTGATATGCGCTCCGCAGCAAGTTGGAGCCCGGTTTTCCTCTCAGCGTGCAGTGAATGTCAGAGGGATGTGAGGAGAGTATTGCCTATTTGAATACAGTGATCTCCTTCTACGGGGTCTATTTCATAGGTTCTCTGTTATCGGTCGTAGAGATTCATCTCTTACCTCCCTTTTCAGATCGACGATATACTCTTATATATACCATTACCTCTGCTGATTCTCGTTTCAGTACTGGTTTGGCTTTCTACTACATGTAGATGAGTGTCCTGGGGTAAGTAAATCTTATTTTCTGTGACACTCTAAGCTATGGTTGGGCACTTTGTTTATAAAGTTCTAAATATATGTATTCAAACATTTATTTGCCTTGACTCAGAATGTTCAACTTTCCTTATTTTCAGACAGTCAGTTTCATATTTGGGATAATGCATTTGATTTAATCATTTTTTCTTACCTTCAAAAATTTGACTCTTCCCTGTGGGCTGTTAGGCTCGCGGGGGCTGAAAATGCTTCATTTCTCCAACATAGGTGTGTCCGGTCCACGGCGTCATCCTTACTTGTGGGATATTCTCCTCCCCAACAGGAAATGGCAAAGAGCCCAGCAAAGCTGGTCACATGATCCCTCCTAGGCTCCGCCTACCCCAGTCATTCTCTTTGCCGTTGTACAGGCAACATCTCCACGGAGATGGCTTAGAGTTTTTTAGTGTTTAACTGTAGTTTTTATTATTCAATCAAGAGTTTGTTATTTTAAAATAGTGCTGGTATGTACTATTTACTCAGAAACAGAAAAGAGATGAAGATTTCTGTTTGTATGAGGAAAATGATTTTAGCACCGTAACTAAAATCCATGGCTGTTCCACACAGGACTGTTGAGAGCAATTAACTTCAGTTGGGGGAACAGTGTGCAGTCTCTTACTGCTTGAGGTATGACACATTCTAACAAGACGATGTAATGCTGGAAGCTGTCATTTTCCCTATGGGATCCGGTAAGCCATGTTTATTAAGATAGTAAATAAGGGCTTCACAAGGGCTTATTAAGACTGTAGACTTTTTCTGGGCTAAATCGATTCATTATTAACACATATTTAGCCTTGAGGAATCATTTATTCTGGGTATTTTGATATGATTATATCGGCAGGCACTGTTTTTGACACCTTATTCTTTAGGGGCTTTCCCTAATCATAGTCAGAGCCTCATTTTCGCGCCGGTATGGCGCACTTGTTTTTGAGGACAGCATGGCATGCAGCTGCATGTGTGTGGAGCTCTGATACATAGAAAAGTCTTTCTGAAGGCATCATTTGGTATCGTATTCCCCTTTGGGCTTGGTTGGGTCTCAGCAAAGCAGATTCCAGGGACTGTAAAGGGGTTAAATATAAAAACGGCTCCGGTTCCGTTATTTTAAGGGTTAAAGCTTCCAAATTTGGTGTGCAATACTTTTAAGGCTTTAAGACACTGTGGTGAAATTTTGGTGAATTTTGAACAATTCCTTCATACTTTTTCGCAATTGCAGTAATAAAGTGTGTTTAGTTTAAAATTTAAAGTGACAGTAACGGTTTTATTTTAAAACGTTTTTTGTGCTTTGTTATCAAGTTTATGCCTGTTTAACATGTCTGAACTACCAGATAGATTGTGTTCTGACTGTGGGGAAACCAAGGTTCCTTCTCATTTAACTATATGTATTTTATGTCATAAAAAAATTTAGTAAAAATGATGCCCAAGATGATTCCTCAAGTGAGGGGAGTAAGCATGGTACTGCATCATCCCCTCCTTCGTCTACACCAGTCTTGCCCATACAGGAGGCCCCTAGTACATCTAGTGCGCCAATACTCCTTACTATGCAACATTTAACGGCTGTAATGGATAATTCTATCAAAAACATTTTAGCCAATATGCCCACTTATCAGTGAAAGCGCGACTGCTCTGTTTTAGAAAATTCTGTAGAGCATGAGAACGCTGATGATATGGTTTCTGAAGGGCCCCTACACCAGTCTGAGGGGGCCAGGGAGGTTTTGTCTGAGGGAGAAATTTCAGATTCAGGAAACATTTCTCAACAAGCTGAACCTGATGTGATTACTTTTAAATTTAAGTTGGAACATCTCCGCGCTCTGCTTAAGGAGGTGTTATCCAATTTGGATGATTGTGATTATCTGGTCATTCCAGAACCACTATGTAAAATGGAAAAGTTCTTAGAGGCCCCGGGGCCCCCCGAAGCTTTTCCTATATCCAAGCGGGTGGCGTACATTGTTAGTAAAGAATGGGAAAGGCCCGGTATACCTTTAGTACCTCCCCCCATATTTATAAAATTGTTTTCCTATAGTCGACCCCAGAAAGGACTGATGGCAGACAGTCCCCAAGGTCGAGGGGGCGGTTTCTACTCTACACAAGCGCGCCACTATACCCATAGAAGATAGTTGTGCTTTCCAAGATCCTATGGATAAAAAATTAGAAGGTCTGCTAAAGATGTTTGTTCAGCAAGGTTCCCTTCTACAACCAATTGCATGCATTGTCCCTGTCACTGCAGCCGCGTGTTTCTAGTTTGATGAGCTAGGAAAGGCGATTATTAGTAATTCTTCTTCTTATGAGGAGATTATGGACAGAATTCGTGCTCTTAAATTGGCTAATTCTTTCACCCTAGACGCCACCTTGCAATCGGCGAAAAAATTCTGGGTTTGCTATTGTGGCGCAGAGCGCTTTGGTTAAAATCTTGGGCAGCGGATGCGTCTTCCAAGAACAAATTGCTTGACATTCCTTTCAAGGGGAAAACACTCTTTGGCCCTGACTTGAAAGAGATTATCTCTGATATCACTGGGGGCAAGGGCCACGCCCTTCCTCAGGATAGGTCTTTTCAAGACCAAAAATAAACCTAAGTTTCGTCCCTTTCGCAGAAACGGATCAGCCCCAAGGGCTACGTCCTCTAAGCAGGAAGGTAATACTTCTCAAGCCAATCCAGCCTGGAGACCTATGCAAGGCTGGAACGAAGGAAAGCAGGCCAGGAAACCTGCCACTGCTACCAAGACAGCATGAAATGCGGGCCCCCGATCCGGGACCGGATCTGGTGGGGGGCAGACTCTCTCTCTTCGCTCAGGCTGGGGCAAGAGATGTTCTGGATCCTTGGGCGCTAGAAATAGTCTCCCAAGGTTATTCTCTGGAGTTCAAGGGGCTTCCTCCAAGGGGGAGGTTCCACAGGTCTCAGTTGTCTTCAGATCACATAAGAAGACAGGCATTCTTACATTGGGTAGAAGACCTGCTAAAAATGGGAGTGATTCATCCTGTTCCATTAGGAGAACAAGGGATGGGGTTCTACTCCAATCTGTTCATAGTTCCCAAAAAAGAGGGAACGTTCAGACCAATCTTAGATCTCAAGATCTTGAACAAGTTTCTCAAGGTTCCATCGTTCAAGATGGAAACCATTCGAACACTCCTTCCTTCCATCCAGGAAGGTCAATTCATGACCAAGGTGGATTTTAAGGATGCGTATCTACATATTCCTATCCACAAGGAACATCATCGGTTCCTAAGGTTTGAATTCCTGGACAAGCATTTCCAGTTCGTGGCGTTTTCTTTCGGATTAGCCACTGCTCCTAGGATTTTCTCATAGGTACTAGGGTCCCTTCTGGCGGTGCTAAGACCAAGGGGCATTGCTGTAGTACCTTACTTGGACGACATTCTGATTCGAGCGTCGTCCCTTCCTCAAGTAAAGGCTCACACGGACATTGTCCTGGCCTTTCTCAGATCTCACGGATGGAAAGTGAACGTGGAAAAGAGTTCTCTATCTCCGTCAACGAGGGTTCCCTTCTTGGGAACTATAATAGACTCCTTAGAAATGAGGATTTTTCTGACAGAAGCCAGAAAAACAAAACTTCTAGACTCTTGTCGGATACTTCGTTCCGTTCCTCTTCCTTCCATAGCGCAGTGCATGGAAGTGATAGGTTTGATGGTAGCGGCAATGGACATAGTTCCTTTTGTGCGCATTCATCTAAGACCATTACAACTGTTCATGCTCAGTCAGTGGAATGGGGACTATTCAGACTTGTCTCCGAAGATACAAGTAAATCAGAGGACCAGAGACTCATTCCGTTGGTGGCTGTCCCTGGACAACCTGTCACAAGGGATGACCTTCCGCAGACCAGAGTGGGTCATTGTCACGACCGACGCCAGTCTGATGGGCTGGGGCGCGGTCTGGGGATCCCTGAAAGCTCAGGGTCTTTGGTCTCGGGTAGAATCTCTTCTACCGATAAATATTCTGGAACTGAGAGCGATATTCAATGCTCTCAAAGCTTGGCCTCAGCTAGCGAGGGCCAAGTTCATACATCAACCATCAGGGGGGAACGAGGAGTTCCCTAGCGATGGAAGAAGTGACCAAAATCATTCTATGGGCGGAGTCTCACTCCTGCCACCTGTCTGCTATCCACATCCCAGGAGTGGAAAATTGGGAAGCGGATTTTCTGAGTCGTCAGACATTGCATCCGGGGGAGTGGGAACTCCATCCGGAAATCTTTGCCCAAGTCACTCAACCGTGGGGCATTCCAGACATGGATCTGATGGCCTCTCGTCAGAACTTCAGAGTTCCTTACTACGGGTACAGATCCAGGGATCCCAAGGCGGCTCTAGTGGATGCACTAGTAGCACCTTGGACCTTCAAACTAGCTTATGTGTTCCCGCCGTTTCCTCTCATCCCCAGGCTGGTAGCCAGGATCAATCAGGAGAGGGCGTCGGTGATTTTGATAGCTCCTGCGTGGCCACGCAGGACTTGGTATGCAGATCTGGTGAATATGTCATCGGCTCCACCATGGAAGCTACCTTTGAGGCGAGACCTTCTTGTTCTAGGTCCGTTCGACCCACTCCAGCTGACTGCTTGGAGATTGAACGCTTGATCTTATCAAAGCGAGGGTTCTCAGATTCTGTTATTAATACTCTTGTTCAGGCCTGAAAGCCTGTAACCAGAAAAATTACCACATAATTTGGTATATCTGTTGGTGTGAATCTGCAGGATTCCCTTGGGACAAGGTTAAGATTCCTAAGAGTCTATCCTTCCTTCGAGAAGGATTGGAAAAAGGATTATCTGCAAGTTCCTTGATGGGACAGATTTCTGCCTTGTCTGTGTTACTTCACAAAAAGCTGGCAGCTGTGCCAGATGTTCTAGCCTTTGTTCAGGCTCTGGTTAGAATCAAGCCTGTTTACAAAATTTTGACTCCTCCTTGGAGTCTCAACCTAGTTCTTTCAGTTCTTTAGGGGGTTCCGTTTGAACCCTTACATTCCGTTGATATTAAGTTATTATCTTGGAAAGTTTTGTTTTTGGTTGCAATTTCTTCTGCTAGAAGAGTTTCAGAATTATCTGCTCTGCAGTGTTCTTCTCCTTATCTGGTGTTCCATGCAGATAAGGTGGTTTTGCGTACTATTCCTGGTTTTCTTCCAAAAGTTGTTTCTAACAAAAACATTAACCAGGAGATAGTTGTGCCTTCTTTGTGTCCTAATCCAGTTTCAAAGAAGGAACGTTTGTTGCACAACTTGGATGTAGTTCGTGCTCTCAAATTTTACTTAGCAGCTACTAAGGATTTCAGACAAACTTTGTCTTTGTTTGTTGTTTATTCTGGTAAACGGAGAGGTCAAAAAGCAACTTCTACCTCTCTCTCCTTCTGGATTAAAAGCATTATCCGATTGGCTTATGAGACTGCCGGACGGCAGCCTCCTGAAAGAATCACAGCTCACTCCACTAGGGCTGTGGCTTCCACATGGGCCTTCAAGAATGAGGCTTCTGTTGATCAGATATGTAAGGCAGTGACTTGGTCTTCACTGCACACTTTTTCTAAATTTTACAAATTTGATACTTTTGCTTCTTCTGAGGCTATTTTTGGGAGAAAGGTTTTGCAAGCCGTGGTGCCTTCCATTTAGGTGACCTGATTTGCTCCCTCCCTTCATCCGTGTCCTAAAGCTTTGGTATTGGTTCCCACAAGTAAGGATGACGCCGTGGACCGGACACACCTATGTTGGAGAAAACAGAATTTATGTTTACCTGATAAATTACTTTCTCCAACGGTGTGTCCGGTCCACGGCCCGCCCTGGTTTTTTTAATCAGGTCTGATAATTTATTTTCTTTAACTACAGTCACCACGGTAACATATGGTTTCTCCTATGCAAATATTCCTCCTTAACGTCGGTCGAATGACTGGGGTAGGCGGAGCCTAGGAGGGATCATGTGACCAGCTTTGCTGGGCTCTTTGCCATTTCCTGTTGGGGAGGAGAATATCCCACAAGTAAGGATGACGCCGTGGACCGGACACACCGTTGGAGAAAGTAATTTATCAGGTAAACATAAATTCTGTTTTTATTGCGTCATTCTTGGCGCGGACTTTTTTGGCGCAAAAAATTCGTTTCCGTTTCCGGCGTCATACGTGTCGCCGGAAGTTGCGTCATTTTTTGACGTTATTTTGCGCCAAAAATGTCGGCGTTCCGGATGTGGCGTCATTTTGGCGCCAAAAAGCATTTAGGCGCCAAATAATGTGGGCGTCTTATTGGCGCGAAAAATATGGGCGTCGCTTTTGTCTCCACATTATTTTAGTCTCATTTTTCATTGCTTCTGGTTGCTAGAAGCTTGTTCTTTGGCATTTTTTCCTATTCCTGAAACTGTCATTTAAGGAATTTGATCAATTTTGCTTTATATATATGTTGTTTTTTTCTCTTACATATTGCAAGATGTCTCACGTTGCATCTGAGTCAGAAGATACTACAGGAAAATCGCTGTCTAGTGCTGGATCTACCAAAGCTAAGTGTATCTGCTGTAAACTTTTGGTAGCTATTCCTCCAGCTGTTGTTTGTATTGATTGTCATGACAAACTTGTTAAAGCAGATAATATTTCCTTTAGTAAAGTACCATTGCCTGTTGCAGTTCCTTCAACATCTAAGGTGCAGAATGTTCCTGATAATATAAGAGATTTTGTTTCTGAATCCATAAAGAAGGCTATGTCTGTTATTTCTCCTTCTAGTAAACGTAAAAAATCTTTTAAAACTTCTCTCCCTACAGATGAATTTTTAAATGAACATCATCATTCTGATTCTGATGACTCTTCTGGTTCAGAGGATTCTGTCTCAGAGGTTGATGCTGATAAATCTTCATATTTATTTAAAATGGAATTTATTAGTTCTTTACTTAAAGAAGTACTAATTGCTTTAGAAATAGAGGATTCTGGTCCTCTTGATACTAATTCTAAACGTTTGGATAAGGTATTTAAAGCTCCTGTGGTTATTCCAGAAGTTTTTCCTGTTCCTAATGCTATTTCTGCAGTAATTTCCAAAGAATGGGATAAATTGGGTAATTCATTTACTCCTTCTAAACATTTTAAGCGATTATATCCTGTGCCGTCTGACAGATTAGAATTTTGGGACAAAATCCCTAAAGTTGATGGGGCTATTTCTACCCTTGCTAAACGTACTACTATTCCTACGTCAGATGGTACTTCGTTTAAGGATCCTTTAGATAGGAAAATTGAATCCTTTCTAAGAAAAGCTTATCTGTGTTCAGGTAATCTTCTTAGACCTGCTATATCTTTGGCTGATGTTGCTGCAGCTTCAACTTTCTGGTTGGAAACTTTAGCGCAACAAGTAACACATCATGATTCTCATGATATTATTATTCTTCTACAGCATGCTAATAATTTTATCTGTGATGCCATTTTTGATATTATCAGAGTTGATGTCAGGTTTATGTCTCTAGCTATTTTAGCTAGAAGAGCTTTATGGCTTAAAACTTGGAATGCTGATATGGCTTCTAAATCAACTTTACTTTCCATTTCTTTCCAGGGTAACAAATTATTTGGTTCTCAGTTGGATTCCATTATTTCAACTGTTACTGGTGGGAAAGGAACTTTTTTACCACAGGATAAAAAATCTAAAGGTAAAAGCAGGGCTAATAATCGTTTTCGTTCCTTTCGTTTCAACAAAGAACAAAAGCCTGATCCTTCATCCTCAGGAGCAGTTTCAGTTTGGAAACCATCTCCAGTCTGGAATAAATCCAAGCCAGCTAGAAAGGCAAAGCCTGCTTCTAAGTCCACATGAAGGTGCGGCCCTCATTCCAGCTCAGCTGGTAGGGGGCAGGTTACGTTTTTTCAAGGAAATTTGGATCAATTCTGTTCACAATCTTTGGATTCAGAGCATTGTTTCAGAAGGGTACAGAATTGGTTTAAGATGAGACCTCCTGCAAAGAGATTTTTTCTTTCCCGTGTCCCAGTAAATCCAGTAAAAGCTCAAGCATTTCTGAAATGTGTTTCAGATCTTGAGTTGGCTGGAGTAATTATGCCAGTTCCAGTTCTGGAACAGGGGCTGGGGTTTTATTCAAATCTCTTCATTGTACCAAAGAAGGAGAATTCCTTCAGACCAGTTCTGGATCTAAAAATATTGAATCGTTATGTAAGAATACCAACGTTCAAGATGGTAACTGTAAGGACTATCTTGCCTTTTGTTCAGCAAGGGAATTATATGTCCACAATAGATTTACAGGATGCATATCTGCATATTCCGATTCATCCAGATCATTATCAGTTCCTGAGATTCTCTTTTCTGGACAAGCATTACCAGTTTGTGGCTCTGCTGTTTGGCCTAGCTACAGCCCCAAGAATTTTTACAAAGGTTCTCGGTGCCCTTCTGTCTGTAATCAGAGAACAGGGTATTGTGGTATTTCCTTATTTGGACGATATCTTGGTACTTGCTCAGTCTTTACATTTAGCAGAATCTCATACGAATTGACTTGTGTTGTTTCTTCAAGATCATGGTTGGAGGATCAATTTACCAAAAAGTTCTTTGATTCCTCAGACAAGGGTAACCTTTCTGGGTTTCCAGATGGATTCAGTGTCCATGACTCTGTCTTTAACAGACAAGAGACGTCTAAAATTGATTGCAGCTTGTCGAAACCTTCAGTCACAATCATTCCCTTCGGTAGCCTTATGCATGGAAATTCTAGGTCTTATGACTGCTGCATCGGACACGATCCCCTTTGCTCGTTTTCACATGCGACCTCTTCAGCTCTGTATGCTGAAGCAATGGTGCAAGGATTACACGAAGATATCTCAATTAATATCTTTAAAACCGATTGTTCGACACTCTCTAACATGGTGGACAGATCACCATCGTTTAATTCAGGGGGCTTCTTTTGTGCTTCCGACCTGGACTGTAATTTCAACAGATGCAAGTCTCACAGGTTGGGGAGCTGTGTGGGGATCTCTGACGGCACAAGGAGTTTGGGAATCTCAGGAGGTGAGATTACCAATCAATATTTGGAACTCCGTGCAATTTTCAGAGCTCTTCAGTTTTGGCCTCTTCTGAAGAGAGAATCGTTCATTTGTTTTCAGACAGACAATGTCACAACTGTGGCATACATCAATCATCAAGGAGGGACTCACAGTCCTCTGGCTATGAAAGAAGTATCTCGAATTTTGGTTTGGGCGGAATCCAGCTCCTGTCTAATCTCTGCGGTTCATATCCCAGGTATAGACAATTGGGAAGCGGATTATCTCAGTCGCCAAACGTTGCATCCGGGCGAATGGTCTCTTCACCCAGAGGTATTTCTTCAGATTGTTCAAATGTGGGAACTTCCAGAAATAGATCTGATGGCGTCCCATCTAAACAAGAAACTTCCCAGGTATCTGTCCAGATCCCGGGATCCTCAGGCGGAGGCAGTGGATGCATTATCACTTCCTTGGAAGTATCATCCTGCCTATATCTTTCCGCCTCTAGTTCTTCTTCCAAGAGTAATCTCCAAGATTCTGAAGGAATGCTCGTTTGTTCTGCTGGTAGCTCCGGCATGGCCTCACAGGTTTTGGTATGCGGATCTTGTCCGGATGGCCTCTTGCCAACCGTGGACTCTTCCGTTAAGACCAGACCTTCTGTCACAAGGTCCTTTTTTCCATCAGGATCTGAAATCCTTAAATTTAAAGGTATGGAGATTGAACGCTTGATTCTTGGTCAAAGAGGTTTCTCTGACTCTGTGATTAATACTATGTTACAGGCTCGTAAATCTGTATCTCGAGAGATATATTATAGAGTCTGGAAGACTTATATTTCTTGGTGTCTTTCTCATCATTTTTCTTGGCATTCTTTTAGAATACCGAGAATTTTACAGTTTCTTCAGGATGGTTTAGATAAGGGTTTGTCCGCAAGTTCTTTGAAAGGACAAATCTCTGCTCTTTCTGTTCTTTTTCACAGAAAGATTGCTATTCTTCCTGATATTCATTGTTTTGTACAAGCTTTGGTTCGTATAAAACCTGTTATTAAGTCAATTTCTCCTCCTTGGAGTTTGAATTTGGTTCTGGGAGCTCTTCAAGCTCCTCCGTTTGAACCTATGCATTCATTGGACATTAAATTACTTTCTTGGAAAGTTTTGTTCCTTTTGGCCATCTCTTCTGCCAGAAGAGTTTCTGAATTATCTGCTCTTTCTTGTGAGTCTCCTTTTCTGATTTTTCATCAGGATAAGGCGGTGTTGCGAACTTCTTTTGAATTTTTACCTAAAGTTGTGAATTCCAACAACATTAGTAGAGAAATTGTGGTTCCTTCATTATGTCCTAATCCTAAGAATTCTAAGGAGAAATCGTTGCATTCTTTGGATGTTGTTAGAGCTTTGAAATATTATGTTGAAGCTACGAAATCTTTCCGTAAGGCTTCTAGTTTATTTGTTATCTTTTCCGGTTCTAGAAAAGGCCAGAAAGCTTCTGCCATTTCTTTGGCATCTTGGTTGAAATCTTTAATTCATCTTGCCTATGTTGAGTCGGGTAAAACTCCGCCTCAAAGAATTACAGCTCATTCTACTAGGTCAGTTTCTACTTCCTGGGCGTTTAGGAATGAAGCTTTGGTTGACCAGATTTGCAAAGCAGCAACTTGGTCCTCTTTGCATACTTTTACTAAATTCTACCATTTTGATGTATTTTCTTCTTCTGAAGCAGTTTTTGGTAGAAAAGTACTTCAGGCAGCGGTTTCAGTTTGAATCTTCTGCTTATGTTTTTCGTTAAACTTTATTTTTGGGTGTGGATTATTTTCAGCAGGAATTGGCTGTCTTTATTTTATCCCTCCCTCTCTAGTGACTCTTGTGTGGAAAGATCCACATCTTGGGTAGTCATTATCCCATACGTCACTAGCTCATGGACTCTTGCTAATTACATGAAAGAAAACATAATTTATGTAAGAACTTACCTGATAAATTCATTTCTTTCATATTAGCAAGAGTCCATGAGGCCCGCCCTTTTTTTGTGGTGGTTATGATTTTTGTATAAAGCACAATTATTCCAATTCCTTATTTTATATGCTTTCGCACTTTTTTATCACCCCACTTCTTGGCTATTCGTTAAACTGAATTGTGGGTGTGGTGAGGGGTGTATTTATAGGCATTTTGAGGTTTGGGAAACTTTGCCCCTCCTGGTAGGAATGTATATCCCATACGTCACTAGCTCATGGACTCTTACTAATATGAAAGAAATGAATTTATCAGGTAAGTTCTTACATAAATTATGTTTTTCGGCATCCATTGCAAGAAAAATGGAAGGCACTTTATGCAGTTGTGTATATTCTAATAGATTTAATATTTTTATTGTGTTATCTCTCACTTCTCTGTGGCGTAAAGCCTACTTGATTTACATGTATTAGCTGTGGTAAAAATCTATTTATCCTTGTAGCTAATATTTTTGCAAATATTTTCACATCTACGTTAAGAAGCAAGATTGGTCTAAAATTTTGGGGTAGTCTGGTGTTTTGCTGGGTTTTGGGAGAACTGTGATATGCGCTTCCAGCATACCTGGGGGAAATGGACTGTTTCTATCTACTTTGTTAAAAATTTGTGAGAGATGTAGGGTTAGAAGTGGGGCAAATTTCCTATAATATTGTGGGGTGAAACCATCTTGCCCCCAGGGCTTTTACCTGTATTGAGGTCATGTATTGCTAGCTGGATTTCTTTGTGTGTGATAGGGGCCTCTAATTCTGATACTTGCTCTTTATCTAGTGTAGGAAGAGGGATCTTGTTTAAGTAGTCCTGCATTTCATTAACTGATACCTCAGCCTTTCCCGATTCTGATATACCATATAAGTGGGTATAATATTCTTCGAACTGGGAGAGGATATCTTTAGTAGAGTATAGTTTTTTTATTTTGTGAACAAAAGTTTCGAGTTTTTTTTAGTTACCCGCTCTATTACCTTTATAGAATATTTTTTGTTTAAACTTAATTGTTTTAGCCTTATATTCCTGTAATAGTAAGTCATGCAAAGTTGCCCTAACCTCCTGTAGGTCCTTCTGTATTTTTTGATCACTTTGATTTTTTTTTTGTATTTATATTCCAGGTCCGATAATTTAGATGTGAGATTTTCGTACTTTAACCTTTCTGTCTTTCTTAGGTGGGCCCTCATTTTTATAAATTCACCTCTCATAAAACATTTATGAGCTTCCCAGACTATAATAGGGTTACTATCTGAAATTGAGTTGAATACAAAGTATTCCTGTAGAGAAGTCTGGAATTTTGTAAGTCTTGCTTCTCCCATCAATAATGAGTCATCTAATTTCCATATATATGGGGTAATAGGTGCATTAGGCCAATTAATTGTGAAGGAAACCGCTGAGTGGTCTGACCATACTGTATGTGAGATTGCTGCATCTTTAATATATGACAAGCCCGACTGGTTTGTGAACAGATAATCCAATCGGCTATATGTTCGGTTTGGAGACGAAAAAAAGGTATAATCTGTAGTGTTTGGATTAATAAATCTCTATACATCATATAGGTTGTAATCTCTCAACAATTTCCATAGATGTCTGATTGTTCTCTTAGATGTATGTGGGTTGGGGTTTGAGCTGTCTATCTCAGGGTGTAACTGTATATTAAAGCCCCCCCCCCCCAATGAATACTAGACCTTTGAAATTTCTATAATTCGCCTTAGTGCTTTTTTGATAAAAGGAAGCTGCTGAGTGTTGGGGCATAAATGTTAATCAATGTAGTAGGCCTGCCATACAACAATCCAAAGACCCCCAGAAACCTTCCATCTAAGTCCGTATGTGGTTGGAAGGGTATTGTCTTATTTAAGAGGATACTCACCCCGAATTTCTTTGAGGTATACGAACTGTGGAAATGTTGTGTATAGTGGGGGCCCATATACTTGGGTTCATGAGACTTCTTAAAATGAGTCTCTTGAAGAAAGAGAATATCACCTTTCTTTTTATTTAAATCTGACATTGCCATGGATCTCTTAATAGGAGGAGAGTTTAACCCCTTAACATTCTGTGTGATGAACTTAAGTACCTTTCCTGTATTATCCATATGTATATAACAAGTTAATAAATTTCAGATCTACTTGCATTCTATATTGTGACCAGCGCCATTTTTCTCCTCCAACCACGTGTCCTATTTCTTGATTCAACAAACATTTTAGAAAAACAACATATTTAAACAAATAAAATAACAAGCAAACAAAATAATGCCCCCCCGTTTCTTGGGGTAAGACATTGGAACCGTGTTCATTCACAGGTCCACGCTCAAAAGGGGAACCAGACCCCCTTTCTTCTATAAGGTACGACGAGTCCACGGATTCATCCTTGTGGGATATTATCCTCCTGCTAACAGGAAGTGGCAAAGAGCACCACAGCAGAGCTGTCTATATAGCTCCTCCCTTAGCTCCACCCCCAGTCATTCTCTTTGCCTACTCTAAGTACTAGGAAGGGTAAAGTGAAAGAGGTGATAAAATATTAGTTTTTAATTTCTTCAAGCAAGAGTTTTTTGTTTTAAATGGTACCGGTGTGTACGATTTACTCTCAGGCAGCAGATGGATGAAGACTTCTGCCTGGAGGAGGATGATCTTAGCATTTGTAACTAAGATCCAGTACAGTTCCCACAGAGGCTGAGGGGTGCAGGAAACTTCAGTGTGAGGAACGTTTTCATGCTATATAGCAGTGAGGTATGTTCAGTCATTTTTTCTGGAGAGACTGTGTATTTCAGAAAGGCTGACCGTATCCCCATGAGGGTAAGGGTAAGCAGTAATCCCAAGAGCTATAGAAAGGCATTACTAAGCTTGCATAAGGAGCTAATTACAAAAATGGTTGACACTGAGTTTTGAATGTTTGTGGGCAAACGTTTTATGAACTGGGAGTGCTGTTAACGTTTTGTGGGCAACTTTATTGAGGGTACAGTTGGCTTATTTTTTTGGGTCTCAGAACCCACATGGCTAGTTTAAAACCGCTCTGGTGCAGTTCTTTGAGGCTGTAGAGACATCGAGTGAGATGGGCGGGGCCTATTTTCGCACCTCAGATGCACAGTTGTTTTCACGCAGCAAGCTCCAACTCCTGAAGGCCCTTGTGGATGTTTTGGGCCAAATCGAAGCTTTAACCCCATATTTACTATCCCTGAGGGCCACAGCAGGGCTGTGGCAAGGTGCTTGGGGTGTTTTTTTCCAGATTTAGGCCTAATTTCAATCCGGTTTGCACATTAAGGTGTTAAATGTTAAATTTTCTTGTGGGGCAAACTTAACTACACATATTGAGTCTGCTTGCAAACATTGGAAAAAATTGGTGCATTTTAAAGCAGTTTTGCAGAACGTGTATGCTTTTTTTTTTCTCTTAAAGGTGCAGTACCGTTTTTTTAAGATTATTTTTTTCACTAAAGTGTTTTCATGCTTTTTGTAGTCATTACTAGCCTGTTCAACATGTCTGACATTGAGGAAAGTCAATGTTCAATATGTTTAGAAGCCATTGTGGAACCCCCACTTAGAATGTGTCCCTCATGCACTGAAAGGTCAATAAATTGCAAAGAACATATTTTAGCTACTAAAAGTATGTCGCAGGATGATTCTCAGTCAGAAGGGAATCGGGTTATGCCATCTAATTCTCCCCAAGTGTCACAAGCGACTAGTGCGTCTAATTCTTTCACCCTGCAAGATATGGCCGCAGTTATGAATACTACCCTCACAGAGGTTTTATCTAAGCTGCCTGTCAGGGTTCAGCCTGGAATTGAACCTGGGACCTGTCTCTATTTCTGCAGCTATTATTTCCCAGCCTGTTGTTTTACCACTATGCCACCAGATGGCTTGATCACAGGAAAGGAATATTGTGTTTCTTTCATGTAATTAACAAGAGTCCATGAGCTAGTGACGTATGGGATATACATTCCTACCAGGAGGGGCAAAGTTTCCCAAACCTTAAAATGCCTATAAATACACCCCTCACCACACCCACAAATCAGTTTTACAAACTTTGCCTCCAAGGGAGGTGGTGAAGTAAGTTTGTGCTAGATTCTACGTTGATATGCGCTCCGCAGCAAGTTGGAGCCCGGTTTTCCTCTCAGCGTGCAGTGAATGTCAGAGGGATGTGAAGAGAGTATTGCCTATTGAATGCAGTGATCTCCTTCTACGGGGTCTATTTCATAAGGTTCTCTGTTATCGGTCGTAGAGATTCATCTCTTACCTCCCTTTTCAGATCGACGATATACTCTTATATTTACCATTACCTCTACTGATTCTCGTTTCAGTACTGGTTTGGCTTTCTACAAACATGTAGATGAGTGTCCTGGGGTAAGTAAGTCTTATTTTCTGTGACACTCTAAGCTATGGTTGGGCACTTTATTTATAAAGTTCTAAATATATGTATTCAAACATTTATTTGCCTTGACTCAGAATGTTCAACTTTCCTTATTTTCAGACAGTCAGTTTCATATTTGGGATTATGCATTGAATTATCATATTTTTCTTACCTCAAAAATTTGACTTTTTTCCCTGTGGGCTGTTAGGCTCGCGGGGGCTGAAAATGCTTCATTTTATTGCGTCATTCTTCCTGACAGGTTAGAATTTTGGGACAAAATCCCTAAAGTTGATGGGGCTATTTCTACCCTTGCTAAACGTACTACCATTCCTACGTCAGATGGTACCTCGTTTAAGGATCCTTTAGATAGAAAAATTGAATCTTTTCTAAGAAAAGCTTATCTGTGTTCAGGTAATCTTCTTAGACCTGCTATATCATTGGCTGATGTTGCTGCAGCTTCAACTTTTTGGTTGGAAACTCTAGCGCAACAAGTAACAAATCGTGATTCTCATGATATTATTATTCTTCTCCAGCATGCTAATAATTTTATCTGTGATGCCATTTTTGATATTATTAGAGTTGATGTTAGGTTTATGTCTCTGGCTATCTTAGCCAGAAGAGCTTTATGGCTTAAGACTTGGAATGCTGATATGGCTTCTAAATCAACTCTACTTTCCATTTCTTTCCAGGGAAACAAATTATTTGGTTCTCAGTTGGATTCTATTATTTCAACTGTTACTGGTGGGAAAGGAACTTTTTTACCACAGGATAAAAAATCTAAAGGTAAAAACAGGGCTAACAATCGTTTTCGTTCCTTTCGTTTCAACAAAGAACAAAAGCCTGATCCTTCGTCCTCAGGAGCAGTTTCAGTTTGGAAACCATCTCCAGTCTGGAATAAATCCAAGCCTGCTAGAAAGGCAAAGCCTGCTTCTAAGTTCACATGAAGGTACGGCCCTCATTCCAGTTCAGCTGGTAGGGGGCAGGTTACGTTTTTTCAAAGAAATTTGGATCAATTCTGTTCACAATCTTTGGATTCAGAACATTGTTTCAGAAGGGTACAGAATTGGTTTCAAGATGAGACCTCCTGCAAAGAGATTTTTTCTTTCCCGTGTCCCAGTAAATCCAGTGAAAGCTCAAGCATTTCTGAATTGTGTTTCAGATCTAGAGTTGGCTGGAGTAATTATGCCAGTTCCAGTTCCGGAACAGGGGATGGGGTTTTATTCAAATCTCTTCATTGTACCAAAGAAGGAGAATTCCTTCAGACCAGTTCTGGATCTAAAATTATTGAATCGTTATGTAAGGATACCAACGTTCAAGATGGTAACTGTAAGGACTATATTGCCTTTTGTTCAGCAAGGGAATTATATGTCCACAATAGATTTACAGGATGCATATCTGCATATTCCGATTCATCCAGATCATTATCAGTTCCTGAGATTCTCTTTTCTAGACAAGCATTACCAATTTGTGGCTCTACCGTTTGGCCTTGCTACAGCTCCAAGAATTTTCACAAAGATTCTCGGTGCCCTTCTGTCTGTAATCAGAGAACAGGGTATTGTGGTATTTCCTTATTTGGACGATATCTTGGTACTTGCTCAGTCTTTACATTTAGCAGAGTCTCATACGAATCGACTTGTGTTGTTTCTTCAAGATCATGGTTGGAGGATCAATTTACCAAAAAGTTCTTTGATTCCTCAAACAAGGGTAACCTTTCTGGGTTTCCAGATAGATTCAGTGTCCATGACTCTGTCTTTAACAGACAAGAGACGTCTAAAATTGATTACAGCTTGTCGAAACCTTCAGTCTCAATCTTTCCCTTCGGTAGCCTTATGCATGGAAATTCTAGGTCTTATGACTGCTGCATCGGACGCGATCCCCTTTGCTCGTTTTCACATGCGACCTCTTCAGCTCTGTATGCTGAACCAATGGTGCAGGGATTACACGAAGATATATCAATTAATATCTTTAAAACCGATTGTTCGACACTCTCTAACGTGGTGGACAGATCACCATCGTTTAATTCAGGGGGCTTCTTTTGTTCTTCCGACCTGGACTGTAATTTCAACAGATGCAAGTCTCACAGGTTGGGGAGCTGTGTGGGGATCTCTGACGGCACAAGGAGTTTGGGAATCTCAGGAGGTGAGATTACCGATCAATATTTTGGAACTCCGTGCAATTTTCAGAGCTCTTCAGTTTTGGCCTCTTCTGAAGAGAGAATCGTTCATTTGTTTTCAGACAGACAATGTCACAACTGTGGCATACATCAATCATCAAGGAGGGACTCACAGTCCTCTGGCTATGAAAGAAGTATCTCGAATTTTGGTTTGGGCGGAATCCAGCTCCTGTCTAATCTCTGCGGTTCATATCCCAGGTATAGACAATTGGGAAGCGGATTATCTCAGTCGCCAAACGTTGCATCCGGGCGAATGGTCTCTTCACCCAGAGGTATTTCTTCAGATTGTTCAAATGTGGGGGCTCCCAGAGATAGATCTGATGGCCTCTCATCTAAACAAGAAACTTCCCAGGTATCTGTCCAGACCCCGGGATCCTCAGGCGGAGGCAGTGGATGCATTATCACTTCCTTGGAAGTATCATCCTGCCTATATCTTTCCGCCTCTAGTTCTTCTTCCAAGAGTAATCTCCAAGATTCTGAGGGAATGCTCGTTTGTTCTGCTAATAGCTCCGGCATGGCCTCACAGGTTTTGGTATGCGGATCTTGTCCGGATGGCATCTTGCCAACCATGGACTCTTCCGTTAAGACCAGACCTTCTGTCGCAAGGTCCTTTTTTCCATCCGGATCTGAAATCCTTAAATTTAAAGGTATGGAGATTGAACGCTTGATTCTTGGTCAAAGAGGTTTCTCTGACTCCGTGATTAATACTATGTTACAGGCTCGTAAATCTGTATCTCGAGAGATATATTATAGAGTCTGGAAGACTTATATTTCTTGGTGTCTTTCTCATCATTTTTCTTGGCATTCTTTTAGAATACCGAGAATTTTACAGTTTCTTCAGGATGGTTTAGATAAGGGTTTGTCCGCAAGTTCTTTGAAAGGACAAATCTCCGCTCTTTCTGTTCTTTTTCACAGAAAGATTGCTATTCTTCCTGATATTCATTGTTTTGTACAAGCTTTAGTTCGTATAAAACCTGTCATTAAGTCAATTTCTCCTCCTTGGAGTTTGAATTTGGTTCTGGGAGCTCTTCAAGCTCCTCCGTTTGAACCTATGCATTCATTGGACATTAAATTACTTTCTTGGAAAGTTTTGTTCCTTTTGGCCATCTCTTCTGCTAGAAGAGTTTCTGAATTATCTGCTCTTTCTTGTGAGTCTCCTTTTCTGATTTTTCATCAGGATAAGGCGGTGTTGCGAACTTCTTTTGAATTTTTACCTAAAGTTGTGAATTCCAACAACATTAGTAGAGAAATTGTGGTTCCTTCATTATGTCCTAATCCTAAGAATTCTAAGGAGAAATCGTTGCATTCTTTGGATGTTGTTAGAGCTTTGAAATATTATGTTGAAGCTACGAAATCTTTCCGTAAGACTTCTAGTCTATTTGTTATCTTTTCCGGTTCTAGGAAAGGCCAGAAAGCTTCTGCCATTTCTTTGGCATCTTGGTTGAAATCTTTAATTCATCTTGCCTATGTTGAGTCGGGTAAAATTCCGCCTCAGAGAATTACAGCTCATTCTACTAGGTCAGTATCTACTTCCTGGGCGTTTAGGAATGAAGCTTCGGTTGACCAGATCTGCAAAGCAGCAACTTGGTCCTCTTTGCATACTTTTACTAAATTCTACCATTTTGATGTATTTTCTTCTTCTGAAGCAGTTTTTGGTAGAAAAGTTCTTCAGGCAGCGGTTTCAGTTTGAATCTTCTGCTTATGTTTTTCGTTAAACTTTATTTTGGGTGTGGATTATTTTCAGCAGGAATTGGCTGTCTTTATTTTATCCCTCCCTCTCTAGTGACTCTTGTGTGGAAAGATCCACATCTTGGGTAGTCATTATCCCATACGTCACTAGCTCATGGACTCTTGTTAATTACATGAAAGAAAACATAATTTATGTAAGAACTTACCTGATAAATTCATTTCTTTCATATTAACAAGAGTCCATGAGGCCCACCCTTTTTTGTGGTGGTTATGATTTTTTTGTATAAAGCACAATTATTCCAATTCCTTATTTTATATGCTTCGCACTTTTTTTCTTATCACCCCACTTCTTGGCTATTCGTTAAACTGATTTGTGGGTGTGGTGAGGGGTGTATTTATAGGCATTTTAAGGTTTGGGAAACTTTGCCCCTCCTGGTAGGAATGTATATCCCATACGTCACTAGCTCATGGACTCTTGTTAATATGAAAGAAATGAATTTATCAGGTAAGTTCTTACATAAATTATGTTTTTTCTGTTTGCTGCAACTTTGGCTCTCTGGCTCCACCTGCTTGCCAGCTGAAAGAAATCATTTAATCAGCAGCCTGCTTTATCTGGGAGGTTTGTTTGCAATGCTGGGCTTTCACATTAAGAGTGATACTCTGAAAGACTCTCTGCTCCTGTATCCTGTGTGAAAATACAGATTTGTTGGATTTCCTGGTTCCTGATTTCTGCTTCAATTACTAACTACTCTTCTGGATAATCCCTTGGCACTGTGTTTCATTTTTGGACTGATTTCCTGGCAATTGAGCTGGCCTAAAACTTTCTTTCCTAAGGACTGACTCAGGTACTTTTGCTTGCTTGTTTCCTGATACTACAAAGTTCCAATTGCAGTTTATGCAAATATCCTGTTTGTTTCTACAAAGTTCCAAATTGCAATCTATGCAAATATCCTGTTTGTTATTACAAAGCCCTGCTTTCCTGAGTGTTATTACACAGTTCCAGTCTACAACATATGCAAATATCCTGTTTGTTATTACAAAGCTCTGCATTCCTGCTTGTTATTACAAAGCACTGCTTTCATGAGTGTTATTACACAGTTCCAGTCTACAACATATGCAAATATCCTGTTTGTTATTACAAAGCTCTGCATTCCTGCTTGTTATTACAAAGCTCTGCTTTCCTAAGTGTAGTTCCAGTCTACAGCATATGCAAATATCCTTTTTGTTATTACAAAGCTCTGCATTCCTGCTTGTTATTACAAAGAACTGTATTCCTGCCTTATACTACAACCTATAGACTTTATCTTATCTAATTGCATATCTCTACATTGCTTTATCCTATAAATAAAACCATCTCCTTTATTTCCTAAAACGTTGTACCTGTTTAATTATGCCTAAAAGGAAAGACTCACGCAGACAAAACACAACATTAACCCCAAAACCTGACACCTCTGCACAACAGCTCCTTACTCCTGAACCTGCTCCCTTGCAGAGTATGACACTGCCTGGGTTGCAGGGGAAGTGCAGTAGGTCTGGTGTGAGAACAATTGCTGAGCCCTCTGACGCTTTATTAGCTATATCCGATGTACCCTCACAATGTTCTGAGTTGGGGGTGAGGGATTTGCTGTCTGAGGGAGAGATTTCTGATTCAGGAAAGATGTTCCCTCAGACAGATTCAGATATGACGGCTAATAAATTTTAAACTAGAACACCTCCGCTTATTGCTCATGGAGGTTTTAGCGACTCTGGATGATTGTGACCCTATTGTAGTTAAAGAGAAATTGTGTAAAATGGACAGCTTTCTAGAGGTTCCTGCCTACACTGATGTTTTTCCGGTCCCTAAGAGGATTTTGGACATTGTTACTAAGGAGTGGGATAGACCAGGTATTTCGTTTGCTCCCCCTTCTACTTTTAAGAAAATGTTTCCCATATCAGACACCATGCGGGACTCGTGGCAGACAGTCCCTAAGGTGGAGGGAGCTATTTCTACCCTGGCTAAGCGTACAAGTATACTTATGGAGGACAGTTGTGCTTTCAAAGATCCTATGGATAAAAAATTAGAGGGTCTCCTAAAGAAAATATTTGTTCATCAGGGTTTTCTTCTCCAACCTATAGCGTGCATTGTTCCTGTAACTACTGCAGCTGCTTTTTGGTTCGAGGCTCTGGAGGAGGCTCTTCAGGTTGAGACCTCATTAGATGATATTCTGGATAGAATTAGGGTTCTCAAGCTAGCTAATTCTTTCATTACAGATGCCGCTTTTCAACTGGCTAAATTAGCGGCAAAGAATTCAGGTTTTGCCATTTTAGCGCGTAGAGCGTTATGGCTTAAGTCCTGGTCTGCTGATGTCATCAAAATCTAAGCTTTTAGCCATCCCTTTCAAGGGTAAGACCCTATATGGGCCTGAACTGAAAGAGATCATTTGAGACATCACTGGAGGGAAAGGCCATGCCCTTCCTTAGGATAAGACAGGACCAAACAAAATAATTTTCGTTCCTTTCGAAACTTCAAAGGGGGTCCCTCTACCTCTTCCCCTGCTGCAAAGCAAGAGGGGAATTTTGCTCAATCCACGTCAGTCTGGAGACCTAACCAGACTTGGAACAAGGGTAAACAGGCCAAGAAGCCCGCTGCTGCCACCAAGACAGCATGAATGGGTAGCCCCCGGTCCGGGACCGGATCTAGTAGGGGGCAGACTTTCTCTCTTTGCTCAGGCTTGGGCAAGAGACGTTCAGGACTCCTGGGCTTTAGATATCGTAACCCAGGGGTATCTTCTAGATTTCAAAGATTCTCCTCCAAGGGGGAGATTCCATCTTTCTCAATTGTCTGTAAACCAGACAAAGAGAGAGGCGTTCTTATGCTGTGTAGAAGACCTATATACCATGGGAGTGATCTGCCCAGTTCCGAAAACAGAACAGGGACAGGGGTTCTACTCCAATCTGTTTGTGGTTCCCAAAAAAGAGGGAACCTTCAGACCAATTTTAGATCTCAAGATCTTAAACAAATTCCTCAGAGTCCCATCCTTCAAGATGGAGACCATTCTGACTATTTTACCAATGATCCAGGAGGGTCAATATATGACCACCGTGGACTTAAAGGATACGTATCTACACATCCCTATCCACAAAGATCATCACCAGTTCCTCAGGTTCGCCTTTCTGGACAAGCATTACCAGTTTGTGGCTCTTCCCTTCGGGTTGGCCACAGCTCCCAGAATTTTCACAAAGGGGCTAGGGTCCCTTCTGGCGATTCTAAGGCCGCGGGGCATAGCTGTGGCGCCTTATCTGGACGATATCTTAATTCAGGCGTCGACTTACCAACTAGCCAAGTCTCACACGGACATCGTGTTGGCTTTTCTAAGATCTCACGGGTGGAAGGTGAACGTAAAAAAGAGTTCACTTACCCCTCTCACAAGAGTTCCTTTCCTGGGAACTCTGATGGATTCGGTGGACATGAAAATTTTTCTGACGGAGGTCAGGAAATCAAAGATTTTAACCATCTGCCGAGCTCTTCATTCCATTCATCGGCCGTCAGTGTATGGAGGTAATCGGACTAATGGTAGCGGCAATGGACATAGTTCCATTTGCTCGCTTGCATCTCAGACCACTGCAACTATGCATGCTCAAACAGTGGAATGGGGATTATGCAGATTCATCTCCTCAGATAAATCTGGATCAAGAGACCAGAGACTCTCTTCTTTGGTGGTTGTCACAGGATCATCTGTCCCAGGGAATGTGTTTCCGCAGGCCAGCATGGGTCATAGTGACGAAGGACGCCAGCCTATTGGGCTGGGGTGCAGTCTGGAATTCCCTGAAAGCACAGGGTTTGTGGACTCAGGAGGAGGTTCTCCTCCCGATAAATATTCTAGAACTTACAGCGATATTCAACGCGCTTCTGGCGTGGCCTCAGCTGGCTTCGGCCAGATTCAAGATTCCAGTCGGACAATATCTAGCGATGATAGAGGTTACCAAAATAATTTGATGGGCAGTGACTCACTCTTGCCATCTATCAGCAATCTATATCCCAGGAGTGGAGAACTGGGAAGCGGATTTTCTAAGTCATCAGACTTTTCATCCAGGGGAGTAGGAACTCCATCCGGAGGTGTTAGCACAATTGATTCAGCAATGAGGCACACCAGAATTGGATCTGATGGCGTCTCGTCAGAACGCCAAGCTTCCTTGTTACGGGTCCAGGTCAAGGGATCCTCAGGCAGTACTGATAGATGCTCTTGCAATACCCTGTTCGTTCAACCTGGCTTATGTGTTTCCACCATTTCCTCTCCTTCCCCGTTTGATTGCCAGAATCAACAGGAGAGAGCTTCGGTGATTTTGATAGCACCTGCGTGGCCACGCAGGGCTTGGTATGCAGACCTGGTGGACATGTCATCTCTTCCACCATGGACTCTGCCACTGAGACAGGACCTTCTGATTCAAGGTTTGTTCCAGCATCCAAATCTAGTTTCTCTGCTGCTTACTGCTTGGAGATTGAATGCTTGATTTTATCCAAGCGGGGTTTCTCTGAGTCGGTCAGAGATAACTTGATTCAGGCTTGAAAGCCTGTCACTAGGAAAATTTATCATAAGATATGGCGTAAATATCTTTATAGGTGCGAATCCAAAGGCTACTCATGGAGTAAGATCAGGATTCCTAGGATTTTGTCCTTTCTCCAAGAAGGATTGGAGAAGGAGCTATCAGCTAGTTCCTTAAAGGGACAGATATCTGCCTTATCAATTCTACTGCACAAACGTCTGGCAGATGTTCCAGACGTTCAGTCGTTCTGTCAGGCTTTAGTTAGAATCAAGCCTGTGTTTAAACCTGTTGCTCCGCCATGGAGTTTGAATTTAGTTCTTAAAGTTCTTTAAGGGGTTCCGTTTGAACCTATGCATTCCATAGATATTAAGCTTCTGTTTTTAGTTGCTATCTCTTCGGCTCGAAGAATTTCTTAATTATCTGCATTGCAATGCAACTCGCCTTATCTTGTTTTCCATGCTGATAAGGTGGTTTTGCGTGCCAAACCTGGATTCCTTCTTAAGGTTGTTACTAATAGGAATATCAATCAGAATATTGTTGTTCCTTCTCTGTGTCCTAATCCTTCTTCTAAGAAGGAGCGTCTGTTGCACAACTTGGACTTGGTTCGTGCTTTGAAGTTTTACTTGCAAGCAACCAAAGATTTGTAAGGCTGCGACCTTTTCCAAATTTTACAAATTTGATACTTTTGCTTCTTCGGAGGCTATTTTTGGGAGAAAAATTCTTCAAGCAGTGGTGCCTTCTGTTTAACCATCTGTCTTGTCCCTCCCGTTCATCCGTGTCCTGTAGCTTTGGTATTGTATCCCACAAGTAAAGGATGAATCCGTGGACTCGTCGTACCTTTTATAGAAGAAAAGTAAATTTATGCTTACCTGTAAAATTAATTTCTTCTATGGTATGAAGAGTCCACGGCCCGCCCTGTCATTTTAAGATTTTAATCTTCAGTCAACTCTGCACCTTGTAGTTTCTCCTTTTTCTTCCTGTACCTTCGGTCGAATGACTGGGGGGTGGAGCTAAGGGAGGAGCTATATAGACAGCTCTGCTGTGGTGCTCTTTGCCACTTCCTGTTAGCAGGAGGATAATATCCCACAAGTAAAGGATGAATCCGTGGACTCGTCGTACCATAGAAGGAAATTAATTTATCAGGTGAGCATAAATTTACTTTTTTTTAAAATATAGTAAAACATTTAAATTGAGTTATATAACATTATATTGCCACTTCTTATTTCTAATAAAAACAGTAAGTGTTCTTTAACCTTAGTAAATATATAATTATGTAACTAACATTCAATGTCCGCATAACCTGAACAGTTCTTTGTAGTCCATTTTTATACGGTCCACTAGAACTCCGTTTAGCTATCTGTATCTATCATATTACCACATTTCTTGGGAATAACTTCTCGGCTTCTTCGTCCTTCCGATTCTCCATTCAGACACAGTTCATGTCAGCAGCTCAGACATGTTTTCTTTTCTCTGGTAGGGATGAGTGTTGTGACGGCTTGTCCCGTGGGAACTTGTCTCCATTTTTCTGCTTGTGATCTCTTTTTCACTTCGTGCCGAAATTGGCTGACGGCTGTCTACTGTTATGATTTCTGGAGGTTCCAAGTTTAAGGAGCTGCAGAAGCCTGGAACATCTGTTGGTTTCTTACAAACTAGCCGTTTGTGATCCTGCCAAACGTACAATTGAAATGGGAAACCCCATCTGTACAATATTTTTTTTTTATCCCGTAGTAGTTTAGTCAGTGGTGCCAGCTCTCTTCTTCTCTGTAGGGTCCTTGGTGCAAGATCTGCAAAAAATTGCAGTACTGTCCCTCTGAACCGCACTGGTTGATGTTTCCTTGACAGCATAAGAATTTCTTCTTTATCCAAAAACCTTTTAAACTTTATGATGACATCCATGGGTGGTGCAGTGTCTGGGGGTTTTGGCCTTAATGTTCTATGAGCTCTATCCCATGGAATGTCCACTGCTTGTGGTGCCCCTTTCAGATGGGCAAATAATGCAGCTAAGTATGTATAGAAGTCCTTGGGAAGGACCGACTCAGGGATGCCCCTAATACGAATATTCTTACGACCCCTGTTTTCAAGGTCCTCTATCTTGTCTGTAAGGTCTTCTATAGTGGACATTTGTGTAGTCATTTGTTTCTGGATATCCGTGACTTCTTCTCTGACTGAGCCTGACTGGTCTTCTAAGGCCTCTACCCTGAAGCCCAATGCATGGATATCTTGTTTCATTTCTGCCATCTCCTCTCTCATACAGGCTCTCACTATATCAGCTATATCTTGCTTTGATGGCAAAGAAGATAGTAAAGCTAATGGCACTTGAGTGGTGGGTTCTGTATCTTGTGAGGAATCCTCCTCTATTGTATTTGTAAGGGTGCTATGTCCTCTTATATCTTGTGGTGGGGAGGACCTGCGATTCTCCTTTGATGCAAAAAAAGAACTTGCAGGTATTTTCGGGGTTCTGGTGGGGGGTTTTTTGTTGCCATAATCCTACACTGAGACGTGATCTATAATAGAGGACAGCTGTATGTGACCGTTAATTCTACCTTCTAAGGGTTCATAGTACAGTTCGCCTGCTTCTCTTTCCTCTGTTTTTATGTTATGTCTGCCCACTTAACTTCTTCCGTGTATAGTTTTATACTACGTGTGGTTCATGCTCTCGCCATTTTTGTGGCCTGTCTGTAATTTCCAGCATGGGGTTTGTACTATGCGCACCTCTGAGTTCTCTCCTTTCTCAGCTATTTAATAAGTTTGTGCGGTCTGTTAGAGGCTGGAGCTGTAATCATACCTCTTGTCTGTACTTCCACTTTGTTAAGCAGCCATCTCCTCTGTCGCCATTTCGATGCGTTCTGTGTCAGTTACCTTCGCTTTTCTCTACTTTGCTGCCGTTTTTTTAGCGGATAAGACTCGCAAGTTGTTCCGAGTCTCTGAGGCTGTTCTTTATACTGCCATCAATACAGTATTAGGTTGTTCAGCTTAGGTTTGTGGCTAAAATTAGGGTCCTGGTACTCCGGAGCTATGGGATTACACAGCCATGTTAGCTGCGGCCAAGCTCCGCCCCCCATCTTTATGCTTTTTTTAATTGTATTGTACTACACAACTTTTTTTTTTTTCTCTTGTAATAAATAAAAGCTTTTTTTAAAGTTCACAGGTAAGGCATCAACTATGGACTGTATGAGTGTGTATATACATCTGTAAATCTATATTTAATTATAGAGTTGAGATTAGAAACACATATGGGTCTGCTTTTCTAATAAACTTTTTGAATATATTCTATTTAATTGAGGATGAGCAGCACTTCAAAGGAAAAGTCAACACTTTAAGTTTGTTTTATAAAATGTTAAATTATGCATAGTCAAGTTTGCAATATAATTCTGTAATTTATACCCCCCCTTTCGTGTGATTATAAATTATAATATTTAAGTCTGAATATTGGAGTTTTCTAGTCCTGAAAACTGAAAGAGCAAATGGCAGGCCACAGAAGCCTAACCTTGCTCCATTTATCTTATCTTTTCTGCCGAGGCCAAACCGTGGCAATTTTGTTAACACAATAACAATGGCAAACCATGACTTGAGTACAGATTGGCTCCTCTAAATAAGGAAAGTGATGGATGGAGTTTGGCTATTGAAAAAGTTCATCTGTTTTAATACAGCTCAGACTGATATGTTAATCATTTAGAAGACTGCTGAAAATGTTGTAATTACAAGGTGTTTACTTCCCCTTTTAACAGAACAGGAGAGGGCTTTGTTGTGTAGATTATTTAGTTTTTCTCCTACTGCACATGTGTATTTACAATTCATGTTCATACTACATCTATGTGGACAGGGTTGGCTTTGGTTAGCAAGAACCCTTTTGTTTAGAGAATACAGCTTTTTATTCATTACAAAATGTTTCTCATGCAGCTTGCAAATTGTATGCAATGTCCCTTTAAAATATTATTTTCCGGGGGGCGGAGCCTATAGCTGTTGCGGCAGGACGTGTTTGTTAAGAGCTCCTGCAATTCAACTACATTTAAGCCATAATTTAGGATTTGTTTTAACACTTTTCTTTACTTTTCCTGCTGAGGAACCCAAGATAAACAATCCTTTACTATTTGAGATAGATCCAGGAATCTACAACATTACCCGGACCTGCCTATGCTCCTCAGCTTACTCCACTGCGACTAGCCACGAGGTCAAGAGGCCTCTTCTGACTGACTGCCAGTGCTGTAGGGGTTCCCGCACTAATACCCCCCCCCCCCCCCGATCCCTGGGTTACCGAACCAGTTTATATACAACTGGCCAGTTTATTGTTTTTGTTTATTCAAATGCTGCACTAAGCTCAGTGCTCTGACACTACTAACCGCTAACGACTAGTCACAGCAAACATGGCTGAGCGGATTCTTCGAGAGCTGGAGAATTTACTGTTATTCCATCTTACCCAAGTTGAAGAAAGCCTCTGTGGATCTCTACAGACGGTCTCCCATGTAACCTCACGCACCGGACTTGTCCCAGAGACGCACGCAAGTGTTTCTGAACAGCAAATAGCTAGCTTACCTCTAAATCGACTACTGTGGAGGCCCCCACCAAACGCGGACTACCCAGTCTCAGACCCGACTAGTGTAGGTGCTGCAGAGGCATTTCTCTCTCATGCTAAAACAAATGCTAAAAGGGTGACAGAGGCTATCCCTAACCATACTACACCCGCTACCACAGCAGCTTTAGCAGGCCGTATCAGCAAAGGGCTACCCGCTGACGTCTCAGCAACCAAAGGAGACCTAATCACAGGCACTTACTCCCCGCAGGACTTCATTTACCTTCCAGCGGCAGAAAAGGCTAGGTCCCTGGTAGGACCCAGGAGAGATTATATCAGTCCTCAACCAGCGCCGACGAGTTCCAGTAGCCCCGCTGACCCTAGCATTAAGGTGAGAGGCGCTAGCCACAACATCCTTGTCTACATAAGGGAACTAACCGGCATCAGGATGGACTACGTTACCGGACATGTGCTGCCTGAAATCCCAAAAGGTTGCGGCTCCGCTTCCCAGCCCGGGCTATACATCAAAGTCTACACCGGGTGGCAGGCCATGAACAACACACAGACATACAGTAAAGGTGTTGGCTAAACTATAAGCTACCTATGTCTGGAAACTGCAGGTGCCCTAGAGAACAGCACAGAGCAGTATGTTGTAACTTCCATGGCTTCCTGCTTACTTAAATAGAACTCTCACCTAGGACAACTCTCATTGACCAAGAAGATGCCCACTTTTGACAATGTTTGACATACGTTCAACTCACAGATGGAACTTTCTATGGAGGCTGTGGGGTCTGAAGCTTTAAGCTGACAGCTGAGTTTAGGACCCAAGGACTACTACTAGTTACTCAAATTTTCTTTTCCACGTTACCCCTTTTTGTTTAACTAACAGTTTGTATTCAACTAATCAGTATGTTTGCGTGCTCTTTTGGGAGGTTTTTAAAGTATGTGGGTAAGTGATTCCTAGTTTAAGCTCATCTATGTTGTGCACATTATCATGCCTATTTAGGGCAGTTTTACTGGCTGCCTGTAAGCGCAATGCACCAGTATCTGCTCATTTGCGCTTTGTACTATAGTAGGTCTGTTATGAGCAGTTTCCTTATTATTTTATTATTTTTTATTCAACACTTGCCTGTATACACTGTCCATGACACCTGCTCATAGATGTCTTAGTAATTGCAATGTTTGTTTTAGACACTCCCATGGGTATATATGCAGGTACCATTTAATAGTGTATTTTCATGTGTGGGAGGTTCGCTATGTTGTCTAGAGTGGGCTAATTATTCTGCTAGTATATCTCCCAGATTAGGGTTCTGTATCAAAGCACAGTCCGTACTTCCCACAGTCCAGAAGTAAGCACAACAGACGCATCGTCTGCTCTGTAGTATTTAAAATAGTTGAATATTAATGGTTTGGATGGAGACCTTGTGCAGTACCACATTTTCAGCACCAGATGGCAATACAGATTGTTTCGCCACTCATATTGTTTTAATAGTGAGTGCCCCTATACACTTTATCCCCCCAGTTCCCTGCTTTTCAGTTCTGGACGGCCCAGCAATAGTTGCTACTCATGACAGGGGGAGCCCATTTTACACCTAATGCTTAGTTCCGTATAGGGATCTACTACCCACATTAATCTAGAAAATTTGAGGTTGGGAACATTTTTAAACTCAGGGGTCTCTTGTATCTCACCGTTAGCTGATGTTATTAAATATATGCTTTTGAAATTGCATGCCACAGTAATATGTATACATTAATTTGCTTGCTGCTGTATATTGTATCCCACTGTATGCAAGAGCCAACCACTCTTTTATGTTTTGCTATACCGTATAATCTTGATGTTTCCAGTTACTATATGAATCACTCATCTGGCATCATATCATTGCTAGTCAATAACCTGTTTCTCCAAGACCCAAAAGTGAGCATATAGTGGTTACCAAGAGAGAGACATTATGCGCAACCAAATAGCCCATAAGTGGCCAGTTTAGTAACCACTTGCACGAGTAAATTAGTTATAAAAATAAATAAAAAATTGAGGTGTTTATTTGTACTCTACTGTAAAATGATCAATGTCTGTAATATGTTCTATATGTTGTACATCCCTCCTATAATGCACTCAATGTATGATTTCCTTGTTACCTCAATAAAAAAAAAAAAAAATATTATTTTCCCTTATTAGGATTTCAAACCTGAGAAAAGTACCACAAGACCACAGAGAAGGACATCAGCAGCAGGGAGAAAGAAGGTGAGTCTGTCTAATTACCAAAATCTTTTATTGTGGTCACCTGTAAACAATCTGATCCTGTAGAGATTGGCTGTGACATGATTCACTTGTTGTATAATTTATTTTCTTTCATCTTAAAGGTTCATTTTGAAAATTCATTAGCTTCATAAGTATTCTTATTTTTGGAGTATTTTATTGTCCTCGTATTCAATTTATACTTGTATAGGGTGACTTATATTTGGCACTCAAAAGATGCTAACAGGTCTGGATTTCATATATCTACTTAGATAAAAGTGATGTAACCAAAACTGATTTAATTTCTTCCACTCAACAAAGAGATTGAGATTCTCAAGTTTTTGTCTATTTTCAGCCCTTTATAAACGAAGTTTAGACATTTATTCGGTTAGGGCAATGTTGTGACAAAATATTATACATAGTGGGCAGCTTTGTGGATTGAAATTATTGTGCAAGTTATTTGTTGTGTGTTCCATAGGTTGTGGCTGATTCTGAATCTGAATCCAAATCAGATTCTGAAGAAGAAAAGGAAGAGAAAAAGGAGCAGTCTCCACCTCCTCCTCCTCCTTCAGCTTCCTCCTCCTCATCATCGTCATCCTCTGATTCTGAGGCACCTGTGAAAAAGGCTCCAAGGGGCCGGCGGCCTGGTGAGTGAGACTATTGACTACATATAGGACATGCAACGGAAATTGTAGATCAAATACACAGGTTAACTTTGTCCATTATGTCACAGCCGAGAAATCTGCACCCAAACCTCGAGGGCGAGCACGCAAAACAGAACCGACCCCACCTAGTCCAAGCAGTGATAGGTGAGAATCAGAGCAATCAAGATAGATTCATCACTAATGTACGAAGGCCGCTGATTAAAGTACTTTATTAAAGCGCCATTATAGTCGAAAAATGACATGCTCTAATCCGTTAGAGCATGTAATTTTTTGGATATCGACCATGCTCTACTGTGTATTTAACCACTGCAAAGGTCCCAAGCTGAACCCTTAGCTGATCCAATCAGCAGCGCTAGTCATACGACTATAATGAAACATTAAATGCTGATCTTCCTTTGCCCTGAATATTCTGTCATTACAGTGATAGTTCACCGGACATGATAAGTGACTGGAAGAAAAAAGATGAAGAGAGACAGCGGGCACTAGAGGAGCGTCGAAAGAAGGAGCAGGAAGAAGAGATGCGTAGGCTGCGGGAAGTAGAGAAAGAAGAGGGGGAGAGAAAAAAGAAGGGAAAGGCAGAGAAAGCTGACAAGAGTGAAGACAGTGACACCAGCATAGAGGATTCACCAAAAAAAACAAAGAAACCTCCTTTATCATCTTCTGACTCAGAGGTGGAAAAGCCAAAGAAGGAAACGGCTCCATCTTCTGGAGAGACGAAGAAGGGCAAGAAGGGTAGACCTCCAGCAATATCAGATTCTGACAGTGACAAGAAGGTAAGGCGGTTGGTTGACACTGCATCTGACTTATGTGTGGGAAGCTGACATTTCAGACATCTGCTTTTTCTTAGGTGAAGAAGATTGTGAAAAAGCCAAAGGCTGCAGAACCATCAAAAAAACAGAACCAAAAGGATAAGCGCTCAGATCGGCCGAGGGGGAGGTGAGAGCACTGGGGAGGTGAGAGGACTAGAGGTGAGAAGGGGATGAATCTCATGTTCAGAAATTCAAATATTATTATTTATTTTTTTCCAGACCCAAAATGGATAAAAGCAAAATGAAAGCTGAAGTCATAAGTGAAAGGAGAGTGGAGAAGAAGAAAAAGGGTGAGTGAGGAAGCTATATATTGAGGGGATTATATACACACTGGTTAGTGGGAATGCACTGTGCAGATACTTGATGCTCTCTTTTGCAGAGCCTACAATAGAGGAAAAGCTCCAGAAGCTACACAGTGAGATCAAGTTTGCATTGAAAGTGGACAGTCCTGTGAGTGAGAAGGACCCGTTGACTATCTCCCTCACTGACCTCACCCCTTTTTAAGCGCTTGCCGTTTCTCACCCCATATTTTCCACTCTTTAGACTATCATTTAATCATCTTGTATTTTCCCCTTTTCATATTTATTTCATACCTTGCAGGATATAAAGAAGTGTGTAGATGCTCTAGAAGAGCTTGGAGGTCTTCAGGTGACGTCTCATATCTTGCAGAAAAACACAGATGTTGTGGCCACACTCAAAAAGGTGAGAGGATTGAGCATGCAGCTGAAATTAATTTGTTCTCTCCATTCATTGAATAGGAACCAAAGGGCCATCAAGTCTGCCAGTATTTGTTAGAAGTGTATGCGTAAATGCTTTCTGTTGTCTTGCTATAGAATAACATCAGCCAAGTCTAAACATTTAAAAAAAAATTGCATTATTTGCTTCACATGTTCATTTGGCAAACGTCATCCACCACTTGCCTTATTTGGAGGAGCCAATCCAGGCTATAGTCTGCAGACAACAAGGCTAATAACAACCTTTCCAGCTTTGAGAATTATGTGGCAAAATAAACAATAGTATTATTGCAAAGTTGTTTTAATATAAATAACTTAAACTTAATATTAAAATCTCAAGGCGTTCAATGTCCTTTTAATTCCTAGGATAGGCTTATGCATATTCCTGGAAATCTTGAATGCCCCTATAGTCTGTCTACCACTTCTGTCAAGACTCTGGTTCCATGCACCCATTACCCTTTCTGTAAAGAAGTTCTTCTGAAATTTGCTGCTGCACCTGCTACAACCTGAGCTTCTGACTATGTTCTGGTGTTGCTCTGTTTGTGAAAAATGCTTTCATCCTTCACTTTACCATATTTCCTCTCTCCATCTTTCTTAAAGGGACAGTAAACACCAGAATTTTTGTTGTTTAAAAAGGTAGATAATCCCTATATTACCCATTGCCCAATTTTGCATAACCAACAGTTATAATAATATACTTTTTACCTCTGTGATTACCTTGTATCTATGACTTTGCAAACTCTGCCCCCTTATTTCAGTTCTTTTGACAGACTTGCATTTTTAGCCAATCAGTGCTTGCTCTTAGCAGCTTCACATGCCTGAGCTCAATGTTATCTATATGAAACACATTAACTAACGCCCTCTAGTGGTGAAAAAGTTTCAAAATGCTTTCAGATTAGAGGTGGCCTTCAAGGTCTAAGAAATTAGCATATATACCTCCTAGATTTAGCTTTCAACTTAGAATACCAAGAGAACAAAGCAAAATTGGTAATTAAAGTAAATGGGAAAGTTGTTTAAAATTACATGCCCTATTTAAATCATGAAAGTTTTTTTTGACTTGACTGTCCCTTTAAGTTATACATGATAAGGTTATTATAAAAAAACATTCTATCGGTAAAGTATGTTTACATCAATACTTTTAATCTGAAAACTGTTTTATTAAGATCCGTCGATACAAAGCTAATCAGAGCGTTATGGATAAAGCTGCGGAAGTTTATACAAAACTGAAATCTCGTATTCTGGGACCTAAGCTAGAATCTCAGCAGAAGGAAGAGCAAAAGGTTGTCAATGAGACGAAAGGCCCAGATGAGGAGAAACCAAGTGAAGAGTCAAAAGAAGGTAAGGAATTATCTCCTCCTGAATTTATTTTTGCCACTATATTGTGCTCTGTATATCCTTTATTTAAGTAAACTTTTTGGGGGTCACCCCTGTCCTCAGACTTATCAACCCAACGGGGGGGGCTATATACAGTGCCCTCCACTAATATTGGTACCCTTGGTAAATATGAGAGAAGGCTTTGAAAATTAGCTATGTTTTAACCTTTTTATCTTTTGTTCATAAAGTACACACAAATATTCTGCTCTCATGGATACCAAACAATTGCAAACACAACACAGGTTTATCCAAAAAAAAAAAAAATCTTTGTTAAATATATGTATGCCGTAATTATTGGCACCCTTTTAGTCAATACTTTGTGCTACCTCCCTTTTACCAAGATAACAGCTCTGAGTCTTCTATAATGCCTGATTGATGAGGTTGGAGAATAAAGAGATTCAAGACCATTCCTCCATACGAATCTTTCCAAATCTTTCAAATTTTAAGGTCAATGCTAGTGGACTCTCCTCTTCAGTTCAACCCACAGGGATTCTATGTGGTTCAAGTCGGGACTGGGATGGCAATGGCAGGTCTCTTTTATTTTGTGGTCAGTAAACCATTTCTGTATTGGTTTTGGATCATTGTCCTGCTGGAAGATCCAACCACGGCCCGTTTTAAGCTTTCAGAGGCAGTCAGGTGTTCATTTAATATCTGTTGTTTTTTTATAGGATATATGGCATCATGGACTATAACAAAATGTCCAGGTCCTCTGGCAGAAAAACAACCCCAAAACATTAAAGAACCACCACAAAATGTAACCGTGGTCATGAGGTACTTTTCCATATAATGCAAAGAAAGTTAAAGGACCAGTAAACGCAGTAGATTTGCATAATCAACAAATGCAAGATAACAAGACAATACAATAGCATTTACTCTGAATTTCAAATAAATTGTAGATTCTTTTCTAACACATTTCAAAGTTATGTACATTTCCATTCCCCCTGTATCATGTGATAGCAATCAGCCAATCACAAATGCATATACGTATAGTCTGGGACTTCTTGCACATGCTCAGTAGGAGCTGGTGACTCAAAAAGTGTAAATATAAAAGAGTGTGCACATTTTATTTAATGGAAGTAAATTGGAAAGTTGTTTAAAATTACATGCTGTATCTGAATCATGAAAATTTAAAGGGACACTCAGGTTAAATTAAATTTTTATGATTTAGATACAGCATGTAATTTTAAACAACTTTCCAATTTACTTCCATTAAATAAAATGTGCACACTCTTTAATATTTACAATTTTTGAGTCACCAGATCCTACTGAGCATGTGCAAGAATTTACAGATTATATACGTATATGCATTTGTGATTGGCTGATTGCTATCACATGGTACAAGGGGAGTGGAAATATACATAACTTTGAAATTTGTTATAAAAAAATCTACTACTCATTTGAAGTTCAGACTAAGTGCTATTGCATTGTCTTGTTATCTTGCATTTGTTGATTATGCAAATCTAATGTGTTGACTGGTCCTTTAATAAAACCTGAGTGTCTCTTTAAGGAGCACCGGGTGACAATTTAAGACAAACAAATGTATTCAAATTTCATAAAAATGAGGGGGGGGGGTAGAATTATAACCCCCGGGTGAAACTGAGGTAGTTAAATGTAGAGAAAATCACAGGCTGACATGTTTCGGCGTAACGCCGTACTCCAAGCCTCACTGTACTTTTCCATATGGTTACCTCTAAGTGTGCGCCAAAACCACCTCTGGTGTTAATTGCCAAAATAGCTATATTTTGGTTTCATCTGACCATAGACCCTGATCCCATTTAGAGTTCCAGTATTGTCTGGCAAACTAAAGTCTCTTGAGTTGGTTTTTGGATGAGAGTAGAGGCTTTTTTCTTGAAACCCTTCCAAACAACTTGTGGTGATGTAGGTGACGTTGGGTTGTAGTTTTGTGGACACTTTCTAACCCCAAGACGCAACTAACTTGTGCAATTCTCCAGCTGTAATCCTTACAGATATTTTGCCACTCGAGCCATCATTCACAGTGCGTTAAGACAAAAATGGGCCGACTCATAAGCTTTACATTCCTGCTTTTTAAATAAAGATAGCAAGAGAACAAAGAAAATTTGATTGTAGGAGTAAATTAGAAAATTTCTTAAAATTGCATGTTCTATCTGAATCAATAAATAAAAAAAATAGGTTTAGTATCCCTTTAATTATTGCCCTGATGGTGGAAATTAGCATTTTCAATGCTTTTGCTATTTTTTGATAGCCACTTCCTATTTTGTGAAGCTCAACAACCTTTTGCCGCACATCACAGCTATATTCCTTGATCTTAACCATGGTGATGTATGACTAAGGGAATTTGGCCTATGTGTTACTTCATATTTATACCCCCTGTGAAACAGGAAGTCATGGTTGAACAATTGTATGTTCCTAGTCACCCAGGTGTACTAAAAAAAAAATATATCAATGGCAATATACTTTAAATATATTTTTCTCATATGAATTCATAGGGGTGCCAATAATTGTGCCACACACATTTAACAAATATATATTTTTTTGGATACACCTGTGTTGTGTTTGCAATTGTTTGATATCCATGAGAGCAGAGTATATTTCTGTATTTTTTGAGCCAAAGTTTAAACAATACAGGCAGTTTTTCACAGCATTCTTTGCTCCTATTTATGGGTTTAAGGGTTCCAATATTAGTGGAGGGCACTAATTTGTGTGTGTGTGTGTGTGTGTATATACAGCACTGTGTATGTATGTATATATGTGTGTATGTGTGTATGTATATATAAATATAAATATATATATATATATATATATATATATATATAAATATATATATATATATATAATCACATATGAAAGAAAAAGCACTCGCTGTACTTTGGACATCAACGTGATATTTAATTATTGACGTTTCGGGACCTAAAACGTCCCTCCTGACAACCAGAATGTGTGAAATGACAATTATTTACCTCTTGAACTGCCCGTGTGGGTTGTTCTACACCGGAAAAACCATAGATGATGCCAGAACCTGGATGGCCAACCACCACTCAAGCATTAGATCGGCTTTAAAAAGTGGGAAATCTGACCAACCGGTGGCACAACATTTCCTGGAGTGAGGTCACACAGTTACAGACTTGAGATTTCGGATCATTGACCACTTTCCCATCCCAAGAAGAGGGGGCAATAGGGCCAAGAGTTGCAAAAGGAGGCCAGATTGATACACAAACTAGGGACTTTGGCACCAAGGGGCCTGAATGTCCATACTGGCTGGCAGTGTTTCCTGTAAGGGACTTCCACATGGGAGTTATACATCGATATGTGAGTTTATGATCGCATTATATGTGTATAGTCCGGGGATGGCCCCCAGTACAATGAGAGTTCATGGTATCATTCACTATCACCAATGGGGTGACTAGGTCTACTGGGCTCACCTTGGTGTCTAATTGTCCTCCAATGGGGCACCCTGCTGTTTTGGTATAGGGGATCCACTTGTTAGTTTGATTCTGCTGCATCTTAGGCTATTCTGTTGAGAGTTTCCTACACTTGAGGGACCCAGAATGTATTCCCTAGCTAAATTGGGTTGATAGGGTTATCTGTTTTTAATTATTTTATTTTTGTATGATTATTATATGTTTTGTATTCTCGTTATTTGTATGTATTTTACATAACCGCTTTGTTACGTTGACTTCACTTATTTCACCTGATTTGTTTCGATTCCCCCCTCCAGGATCTATGATCCGTGCCGGGTAGATGTGGGCTCCGTTCTTTCACTATTGAGGGGCTTGGACCCTGCTGATATTAGTTTGGTAGAGTTTGTGGTGTGTCTGTAGGTCTCTACTTATTTATCCACTTCTGGTTTGGCAACACACAATCGATTGGCATGACATCGTATGATGTGTTGAGCCTTGATGACTATTTGCAATGCACTAGTTTCTGCCTAGATAATGGTCGATATTGTGGTACACAATGTGTGGTGTCAGGGTATATGACTCGGAGCAGAGGGCCCGGTGGTTGGGAAGCCTGCTAGCGGTTCCTCCACTTATGGTTTGTGGAGTAGTGTGATGTGCTGGCCCCTGGGTCTATATTTTATGTTTATTGTGGCTTGCCTTAGAGCCGTGGTACATTGATATGCTGCACAGTCACGTACTAGATACTCTTTGTTTTGGTATATCGTCACATTCAACATGGTTTTAGGTTTTGAGAGGTAGGATTATACACACAAGCCATATAATCGTGGAATATAGGTTTTATGATAGGCAACAGTGCCGCCTTTGTGACTAATATTGAGCGCGAGTGTGGGTATTATATATGGAGGTGTGGGCCCTGTGAGTGCTCGATCCTGGTTTGAAAGGGCTGGTTAATGACCATTGAGGGGTTTTTTTTGTATTTGGAGGTCTGACCCAGTGGAAGTCTTGGGGTGTGACACTAGTACATTGGAATTGATATGTGCGCTGCTAATGAATAAGGGTGTTAGATCATAGGTAGTTTGCTTCTAGCGATAGCCCTGTGGGCTATTACATAGGTATATCTGACCTGGGGTCCTATTAATTGCCTTGAGTCGGTTGTGATACATTAATCCCATCATGATGGTAGGTTTTAGCGCCAGGAGTCTACAGTAGTGCGAGTGCCCGATCCAGGTATGGCTCGAGGTCTGGTCTGACTCTGTTAGCTAGGCACACTGATAGTGTCTAGCCCGGAGGTGCGGTTTCCAATATATTCGGATTGGTACATATGTTTATGTTGACAAGTCTGATGGGTGGCTCTTATTACTCACTTCCATCCTATCAGGATGGTGGGTGTTAGTGCCGGGAGCCAATGGGAATGGGAGTGAGTTGACAGCTGTGAGTGTCTGCTCCAGGTATGGATATGGGTCTGGTCTGACACTGCTAGCTGGGCACACTGAGAGAGTCTAGCTCGTAGTGGCGGTTGTAGTATACACCGATAAGGGGGATGATTTGTGATGTGTGAGATTAACATAAAGGAGCGGATATATGTGCTGTCTGTGGGAAAGGTTGTTACCTCCCAGACGTGACGTCACCATCTGGTTCACATAGCAACAGAAGTATGCGTCCACAGCATGGGCGTTGGTTATATGATCCAATAGGATTGTGCACTTGGTGCATGGGACGGCCCATGATAGCCCAGGACCGGGCTCATACCGGTACGGATAGTGGGGGAGAGGGATTGATATGTACAAGCAGCGCTCTTGAGTTTGATATTACACATTATGTTGTTACCACTAACGTAATATGTTTTACACTTTGATGAGATGTGTCAGCAGCTTGTGGATTTATATAGTTGGTACATTCCTTTTTTGCACATGCTGCCCAATAATTGGTTGCCGGATTGGGCAGGGTCTCACAGGCTTATTTAAGATTGTCATTTCACACATTCTGGTTGTCAGAAGAAGGGACATTTGAGGTCCTGAAACGTCACAAATAAAATATCACGTTGATGTCCAAAGTCCAGTGAGTGCTTTTTCTTTCATCTGTTTTATACCTTCTAAGAGCACCCTGGCAGTTGCAGGACGGGGGTGAGAGTGCATATACCTACCCATCTAGTTTAATATAAATATATATATATATATATATATATATATATATATATATATATATATATATATATATATATATAAAATTTAACTGATAATATTAGGCTCAAATCAACACTCTAAGTGACTCGGATATTGCTCTATGTAGTATTATGTTGCCAGTCCGGTTTCTTTGAAATACAGAGTCTTTAGTGTGTCCCAAAGTTGAATATTGTAATAAAAAGTTCACTGTGTTGGCAAACTTGAATCTTCAAATAAGCTCTGTATTTAATACGTGATGCGAGCTATAGGCCTTAATTGGCTGTACTTTATAATTCCATTATATAATTATAGGTACTTATCGTAGTATTCAGAGTCTTATCATTATAGGCAGTCCAAATGTTTAGTAGTAATGTTTGGCTCTTATAGAAACGCTGGCTTTCACTCACCCTGTGCCGTATAGTCAATGTCCCAAGCCGGTGCGAAGTCTCCAGGTAGGGCCCCGTTGTCTTCCTCACCAGCCGCCGTGTAGTCGAGTGACGTCAAAGTGCCTGCGTCCTGGAGGTGTTTCTCCCTCAGGTCTGACCAGGATTGCGTCCGTGACTGGCTATGGGATCAGTGTAGTGCTGCTTGTTGCTGCTTGTTGTAGAAAACAGGTTGTTAATTTCCAATAGCGTTTCAGCTTTTAGGAGGGCGGTGAGTGAAGCACTGGAAACACTTGATCGTTAGAGCTGTCCAGAAGCAAAGACAAATCCCTGTTAAAAACAAGAAAAGACAGGAGCGCAACTCCGTGCACCAAACAGTACACGGAAGATCTAAGTGTAGATTAAAAATATTTTATTTGGTAAACATCACACAGCAGATTTAAAACATCGAATCAAACACTCACATCGATACCCTCAAACATATGAGGTATGTGCAGAGGCTGTCTATTGCGTCAGAGTACGTCCAAGCGTATCATCAAGTGGGCGGGCCACGCCCACTTGATGATACGCTTGGACGTACTCTGACGCAATAGACAGCCTCTGCACTGGAGCCGGCATTTTCAGGGCAGTGTGTGTCAAAACGGAACAGAGAGGGTCCTAAAGATCTATACAAAGACTTACCTGCTGGCTATCGAATATTCCTTGGAGGAAGAGAGGAGGAGACCAGTAAAGGGGAATCTTTATATTTTTACCGCATGCACATACCTCATATGTTTGAGGGTATCGATGTGAGTGTTTGATTCGATGTTTTAAATCTGCTGTGTGATGTTTACCAAATAAAATATTTTTAATCTACACTTAGATCTTCCGTGTACTGTTTGGTGCACGGAGTTGCGCTCCTGTCTTTTCTTGTTTTTAACAGGGATTTGTCTTTGCTTTTGTTACCACGGAACATACACCAGTGGATCTTAAAGGAGCAGCAGAGAGGTGTGGATTAAGACTGTACAATTCTTATACGTATGGACTGAAGTGATTAATTACTAGTACCTAGTACTGGGACTGTAAAATTGTGTATGGTAAGAACGAACCTTTTTATTGTTTTATCCTGCATTTTAGGAGTTTTTTATGTGACCAGTTCTATTGTTGGAATACATTGTTTACCCATTAAGTTTTTATAGAATTGTGCTCACTTTTTGAATCTCATATATCATTTATATACACATTGGTTTGGGTGGCGCTTTGGGATTTTGCTTTGAGAGCTGTCCAGAAGTTGCTGTTTGGCAGTGAAAAAAGCGTCTCTCTTCAGCCACTAAGGATTATCCAAGGTACAAGAAAAAATCACTGCAAACACGGTAATCTTGCATCAAAGTTGAAGGGTTTATTTCATCCACGAGATGAGGAAGACCAATAGAACGACAGAAAAGGCAACAATATAAGGTTTTCACTTATACTTACACCGGAGATCGGTGGTTAGATCCTATATGTTCCTCTCAGTGGCATAAGACTCCAAACCGCAGGAAGCAGAAAATTCAGCTCAGCAAGGAGAAAGGTGTTTGCATTTCTCCTTGCTGAGCTGAATTTTCTGCTTCCTGCGGTTTGGAGTCTTATGCCACTGAGAGGAACATATAGGATCTAACCACCGATCTCCGGTGTAAGTATAAGTGAAAACCTTATATTGTTGCCTTTTCTGTCGTTTTATTGGTCTTCCTCATCTCATTCCAGCTCTTATTGAAGATCAAAATCCTCCTTCAAAATCTGGGCTAATCCAAAAACCACCACATCGAATCTTACCAGGAAATCGATTACAATCACACTCCTCACATTGTTACATTTGTATTGTATATTATACCACATTGTTGCTATTTGTATACTACACTTCAATTTTGCGCCTGATCAGCGCTATCGTGTTTGCAAAATACATTGTATTTTATTTTGTTTCACATATGTAATTAAATTTATACGTTTTTATTTCTTTGTTGTTAGCACTTTCTTGGTTGATCCAATCTGCACCAGGTGTTATTATTTGCACATATATTTGGCGTTATATGCTCAATAAGCTATTATATATATTTTTTCTATTTTAAGCTGTTTAGCGCCTGTGTTTTTTGAATCCTATGGTCTCTTTTTAGATTCCATAGTATTCTTTTTATCTCACATCACCATTAGTGCCCAATGCCCATAATTTACATTTTTCAGCAAAAAATTGTCTTTAATAACTTTTTAATAACTTTTTTTATTTTATCAGCTAAAAAAAAGAAAAGAGGACACTTCCTGTACATGTTCTGTTCCATAATCCTTGGGGCATTTTTATGTTGGTAAGATAAATACAGCACGAGTGGGAGATGACTCAGTGTTCAACTGTTCATGAAAACAAAATCTGCAACGTGTTGGCTAATGTAAAAATAATTAATATATTCGTCTTTATAAACATTTATTATCCAATTTTCCTTTGAAGTATTTAGGGATTATTGTAGGTCCAATATATATATATATATATATATATATATCTATCAGTGTGTGTATAAATATATATATGTATATGTGTGTGTGTGTGTGTGTATGTATATATGTATATATGTATATATATATATATATATATATATATATATATGTGTGTGTGTATATTTATATATATATATATATATACACAGTAATTGACCTACAATAATCCCTGCATACTTCAAAGGAAAATTATATTATAAATGTTTATAAACACGAATATAATTATTAATTATCACTTATTGAACTAATGTCATAAATTACATTAGCCATGGCATTAACCACCAACACGTTACATATTTTGTTTTCATGAACAGTTGAATGAACACGGAGTCATCTCCCACTCGTGCTGTATTAAACTTCCCAACATAAATTGCCCCTAGGATTATTTATGATTGCTGCCTAAATTTGACAGTAGTGTATTCTCACCGTAGGACAGTCCTGGATTACAACCAAAATAAAAATCAGCCACCGTGGTTCACTACGTATCGCAATCGCACTATAAGATTCTTCCCAGACTCCCTACAGCGGAAATAGCGTAACGCTATTGGTAGCACTAGATTCCAGGGACCGCCCATTAGAAGCCCCCTTGCTTACTAAGCCCCCTCGAAACCGCGCTAGTATACTGCGCCACTTATGGGGGAAGAACTAAAGATGTGTCCCAAGGGCAGCAATGCGGAGGTGAGAGAACACAGGTCAGTTATGACGTCATTGCGTGACGTCCTTGCATCATGTGACGTCATTGCGTGAATCGATTCAGGCTCTAGACTGCATCGATTCATAATCGTTGAAGTCTGCATCGCGTCAACGATTATATTCAACACCCCTAATATATATATATATATATATATATATATATATGTTCAAAGAAATAGACTCCCATCAGCGTGAACAATTATATCCGTGAAGGACAATTATATAACAAGTTCTACTTCTTGTTTATTCGGCACTTGGTTTGATGAGTTCACTATAGTGCATATCTTCTCGTCGTTGGTTTCAACTTTTGCTGTGACTTTCCCGACTTTTTTGACGACTTTTTGGAATTGGACCCTTCTCCTTTAGGGGTAGATGGTTCGTCTTCACCCAATCTGTTAGGGGTCTTGCTCCTAATTGTTCCGAGTAACTCTGTTCTTCATTGCCATCCAAGAGAATATTGGTTGTCTCTGGAGATGTTGATATAGGGGTTGAAGCAACAGAAAAATTGGAATCCGAAAAATTAACTTTCTTTTCTTTCTGTTGGTTTCCTTTTTTGCCATGTTGTTTGTTTTGCTTTTGGATATATTTGGAGCCTTGTCCCATCTTATTGGCATATGTTGAAGTATTTCAGTTATATACAATATCCAATGCATAATCTTGTTCATCTCTGAGCATTTTGTTGTCTTTTCTAGTGGATAGATCTTGCTCCAAGCTCAGTGTCATATTTATTATACTTTTCATGTGTCTGTAGGGGTATCATCTTTTGCTGTAGTTCTTTAATCTCCTCTAATACTTTTTAAGAGCTGACTCTTGTCACTCTAAACATCTAAAAGTAGGTATCCCTAAAGGCCAGCTAATTCGAATAAGGAGAATATGCACAGCTATACAAAGCTATGACAAACATTCCATGGATCTTGTCAATAGGTTAGAAAAAAGAGGATATGCTAAAAAAAATCCCTACTCCACTTAAGACAAAAGATCAGAAGTTTGAATAGGAAGCATCTTCTACTGAAAGAAAAGAGGACAAGACCGTATCCGGTTATCCAAAAAAGGCTTCTCTCGTTGTGGCAGACATTGTAATGTATGCATCCACTTTAAAACAGGTGATACATTTGTATCAACCACTAATAACTTTAAACACAATATAAAGTATAGGTAAAAAAGGCTCAAAATATGTTATTTATGTAATTGCATGCAAAACCTGTGGAAAACAGTACACAGGCTCTACAAGTAGGAATTTGAAAGACAGGATACATGAGCATGTCACATCCATTGATAGGGATCCCCCCCCCCCCCCCTAAGACCCCAGTAGCTAAACATCTTAATTTACATCCTGAAAAAAAGAAAGCATTGAGTTTTTAGGCAATTGACAACATTCCCACAAATAAGAGGTGGAGGCAGATATAAGAAGTTACTGGATGTGGAAGTGCAATGGATTTTTAAATTAGAAACTAAGGAACCAAAGGGAATTAATTTGAGATGGGATCTGGATCTCTATAAGGGCTTGTAAATAATTATCAGACCCATTTTTCCCTTTATTCCTTTCTCTCTTTCCCTGTGTTTGTTTAGACAAATACTATAAACATACATATTCATGTTATTGTGTATAAGAAAGTTAAATTCAAAGTAAGCATCGTACATGACTATATATGTAAAGCTTTATGTGCCAAATTCCTCTGTTTCTCTTGGTATCTCACATACTGGAAGGTTAAACATGTTTGCCTGGCCACATGTAGAAACACAATGTAGCTGTATAGGGGTAATAACATAATGTCTCTCTTCATACACTACTGATTGGAACCTGTTGTCTGGAATATTTGACCATTCAATTGTTTCCAATAAGTATATTTCTTTTTTTTTTCTTGCATGTTCCTTAACAAAATGCCTTTTTACTGTTTTATTTCTGTTTTTTACTAGTACTATGTAGTTATATGTTGGTTATTAACATACATCATTAGAACCAATGTAATGGACCAAATAAGTGCGCTAAGCTAGCTAAATATATATTTTTTACTTTATATGTTGATCCAAGATACCCTAATGAGAACTAATGTAAGGCGGAAAATCCATTGGGGTACACTTTCTGTATCAATGATTAAAGATCGCACTAACTGTTCATTTACTTATAAGATACTGATCCATATGTGTGAAACATTTTGCAGAGTTCTAATCTTTGTGTAGGTTACAACCTTTGGTGTGTAAACACTCAGTGTATCTCATTACATTTTTGTCTCTTTAATGCACATTTCCGACAGAATCAGTTCTTGTTTTTCTTTGAACTGCTAACAGACTGTGCTATGCCTATGTCTTTACCGAGCCTTATGATTTGTCTCTGGCACTGTGAAAATGTGCATAATTGATACACACGTCAGCTTGTTTGAGGGTGTGTTCCTTTCTTACTATGGCTATTTAACCCTGCCCTAAGACACTCTCAAACTATCTTTAAGAAAGCGCCAACCGGCGTGAAATGCGTCAGATGATGTAATCCCAGTCCTTGTCTTTCACACAATCGTGAGTCTGTTCCTTTAAGTGACTTTTAATGTGTATCGAATAAATTCTCTATTATGTATTAACCTATCTAAGGTGTTTGTGCATAGTGTACGGCCTCAGTTTATACAACTTGTTATATAATTGTCCTTCACGGATATAATTGTTCACGCTCCTGGGAGTCTATTTCTTTGAACTCATTTATTCAGAGCAGACTGAACGTGTGAGTGTCCTCATGTACGACCGCGCTCAATACCATTGTTAGCCTGTTCTATGGCGATTTACCACCTGGGTGCAGCTTCTTTTAGCCCAGTAATGCTTTTCACAAAGTAGAACTTTCCTGTAGTATATCAGTCTGATCCCGCCTATTACAGTCAGTCCAGCACCGAAATACCAGGCAATTCCTCTCTAAACAAGGAACAAAGCAACCCCAGACGATCGTTTCGGCCTTCATTGGGCCTCGTCAGTGAGGTGTAGCAGTATTCCTCTAAGCACACTGAGCAAGGAGTCCACGTCTGGTTTCCCCTTTTTCCCATAGGGAGACTAAATACACACAGAGAGAAATGCACTCACATGAACGAACAACCAGCTCAATACCATTGTTAGCCTGTTCTATGGCGATTTACCACCTGGGTGCAACTTCTTTTAGCCCAGCATGTATTTAGTCTCCCTATGGGAAAAAGGGGCAACCAGACGTGGACTCCTTGCTCAGTGTTCTCCTTGTTCAGAGAGGAATTGCTTGGTATTTCGGCGCTGGACTGACCGTAATAGGCGGGATCAGACTGATATGCTACAGGAAATTTCTTCTCTGTGAAAAGCATTACTGGGCTAAAAAGCTGCACCCAGGTGGTAAATCGCCATAGAAAAGGCTAACAATGGTATTGAGCCAGTTGTTCATTCCTGTGAGTGCACTTCTCTCTGTGTATATGTGTGTGTGTGTATATATATATATATATATATATATATATATATATATATATATATATATATATATATATATATATATATATATATATATATATAATGTATGTATGTATATATGTTTATATATTCTGAGGTAGGGGATACTTTGTCCCCAAAACGTCACTACTTTTTACAGTAAAAGTTTTGGAAAAGACCAGAGTGTGCAAGCTTTGTTTGAGATATATACACACACACACACACTTCTTAAAGCAAATTAAAGCTTCTCTAGTGCCAGTACATTACATAGTGCACATTCCTTGCACTATGCATGTATTTTTGTTTTTTTTACTTTTATAGTGCAGCACAAACTGTTAGGTGCACTATGTAACAAAGTGTATACAGATATTTTGGAAAGCAGCACTGAAATTGATTACATATGTTTTGCATATATTTAAAAAAGAAAAAAGCTTTCCAATTATTTTATTTTGAAAGGTGCAGAATAGGTGGATTGCAAAGTAAATAAATCAAATATTTTTATTCCCATTTTAAACGGTCACAAAACTCAGTTTGAGTCAGAGCCAACATCTCATCAATCAGCATATAAAGTTCATATCTATTTTATAACTTGGATAAAATGAAGCAATTGGAAACAAAACGCCTTATTTTTGAACGTGTGTCTGCCGTGTACTTTTTTAGACCATCCCTGTGTGAACCAAGTTCTGTGGCAGTCATCCATATCTGATTACAGCTGACGTTAAAATTCACTATATGCAGAATAAATAAATGCAAGCACTCTGTCTAATGCACGCACGCTCGCTCGCAATTTCAAACAACTTACCAATTTACCTCTTATCCAACCTGCATCTTCTCTTGGTATCCTTTGTTGAAAAGTAGTCAAGCTACAGTGCACTATTTGGGAGCTAGCTGTTCAGATCAGATGAGCCAATAATAAGACATACGTGCAGCCATAAACCACCAGTTTGCTACTAGTAGTACATTGCTGTTCTTGAGGGCAACAAATTGTACTCTTCAACAAAGGATGCCAAAAGAACAAAGCTAATTTGATAATAGAATTAAAATGGAAAGTTGTTTAAAGGGGCAGTCTACATCATATTGATTACTTATTGTTACATACCAGACAAGCAATCTGCAACTGGTTCCACATCCTATAAGCTTGTAAGAAACTTTTAAAAATTAAAAATATTGTATATGACCCGAAAATGGCCACCAAGCTCCACCCACCTATTGTTACACTACAGAAAATGATTAGGGGGAAAAAAAAAACACGTATTATGGCACAATGGGTAGTGGCAGATAGCTACCAGTACCCAAGATGGTGGAAGATAGGTAGAGGGGGGAGGGTTAGAGAGCTGTATGGGGGGGGGGGGTGTCAGGAATGTTGGGGGCTGAGGGGGGATCCATCACTGCAAAATAAATATATATTAAAAAAAAATTGCATTTTATTTTAGTACTGGCAGATTTTCTTTCAGTACTTAAGATGGCGGTGACAATTTCTTTCATGTAATTAACAAGAGTCCATGAGCTAGTGACGTATGGGATATACATTCCTACCAGGAGGGGCAAAGTTTCCCAAACCTTAAAATGCCTATAAATACACCCCTCACCACACCCACAAATCAGTTTTTACAAACTTTGCCTCCAAGGGAGGTGGTGAAGTAAGTTTGTGCTAGATTCTACGTTGATATGCGCTCCGCAGCAAGTTGGAGCCCGGTTTTCCTCTCAGCGTGCAGTGAATGTCAGAGGGATGTGAAGAGAGTATTGCCTATTGAATGCAGTGATCTCCTTCTACGGGGTCTATTTCATAAGGTTCTCTGTTATCGGTCGTAGAGATTCATCTCTTACCTCCCTTTTCAGATCGACGATATACTCTTATATTTACCATTACCTCTACTGATTCTCGTTTCAGTACTGGTTTGGCTTTCTACAAACATGTAGATGAGTGTCCTGGGGTAAGTAAGTCTTATTTTCTGTGACACTCTAAGCTATGGTTGGGCACTTTATTTATAAAGTTCTAAATATATGTATTCAAACATTTATTTGCCTTGACTCAGAATGTTCAACTTTCCTTATTTTCAGACAGTCAGTTTCATATTTGGGATTATGCATTGAATTATCATATTTTTCTTACCTCAAAAATTTGACTTTTTTCCCTGTGGGCTGTTAGGCTCGCGGGGGCTGAAAATGCTTCATTTTATTGCGTCATTCTTGGCGCGGACTTTTTTGGCGCAAAAATTCTTTTCCGTTTCCGGCGTCATACGTGTCGCCGGAAGTTGCGTCATTTTTTGACGTTATTTTGCGCCAAAAATGTCGGCGTTCCGGATGTGGCGTCATTTTTGGCGCCAAAAGCATTTAGGCGCCAAATAATGTGGGCGTCTTATTTGGCGCTAAAAAAATATGGGCGTCGCTTTTGTCTCCACATTATTTCAGTCTCATTTTTCATTTGCTTCTGGTTGCTAGAAGCTTGATATTTGGCATTCTTTCCCATTCCTGAAACTGTCTTATAAGGAATTTGATCTATTTTGCTTTATATGTTGTTTTTTTCTCTTACATATTGCAAGATGTCTCACGTTGCATCTGAGCCAGAAGATACTACAGGAAAATCACTGCCTGCTGGATCTACCAAAGCTAAGTGTATCTGCTGTAAACTTTTGGTAGCTATTCCTCCAGCTGTTGTTTGTAATAATTGTCATGACAAACTTGTTAAAGCAGATAATATTTCCTTTAGTAATGTACCATTGCCTGTTGCAGTTCCCTCAACATCTAAGGTGCAGAATGTTCCTGATAACATAAGAGATTTTGTTTCTGAATCCATAAAGAAGGCTTTGTCTGTTATTTCTCCTTCTAGTAAACGTAAAAAGTCTTTTAAATCTTCTCTCTCTACTGATGAATTTTTAAATGAACACCATCATTCTGATTCTTTGGACTCTTCTGGTTCAGAGGATTCTATCTCAGAGATTGATGCTGATAAATCTTCATATTTATTTAAGATGGAATTTATTCGCTCTTTACTTAAAGAAGTACTAATTGCTTTAGAAATAGAGGATTCTAGTCCTCTTGATACTAATTCTATACGTTTGGATAAGGTTTTTAAAGCTCCTGCGGTTATTCCAGAAGTTTTTCCTGTTCCTAATGCTATTTCTGCAGTAATTTCCAAAGAATGGGATAAATTGGGTAATTCATTTACTCCTTCTAAACGTTTTAAGCAATTATATCCTGTTCCGCCTGACAGGTTAGAATTTTGGGACAAAATCCCTAAAGTTGATGGGGCTATTTCTACCCTTACTAAACGTACTACCATTCCTACGTCAGATGGTACCTCGTTTAAGGATCCTTTAGATAGAAAAATTGAATCTTTTCTAAGAAAAGCTTATCTGTGTTCAGGTAATCTTCTTAGACCTGCTATATCATTGGCTGATGTTGCTGCAGCTTCAACTTTTTGGTTGGAAACTCTAGCGCAACAAGTATCAAATCGTGATTCTCATGATATTATTATTCTTCTCCAGCATGTTAATAATTTTATCTGTGATGCCATTTTTGATATTATTAGAGTTGATGTTAGGTTTATGTCTCTGGCTATCTTAGCCAGAAGAGCTTTATGGCTTAAGACTTGGAATGCTGATATGGCTTCTAAATCAACTCTACTTTCCATTTCTTTCCAGGGAAACAAATTATTTGGTTCTCAGTTGGATTCTATTATTTCAACTGTTACTGGTGGGAAAGGAACTTTTTTACCACAGGATAAAAAATCTAAAGGTAAAAACAGGGCTAACAATCGTTTTCGTTCCTTTCGTTTCAACAAAGAACAAAAGCCTGATCCTTCGTCCTCAGGAGCAGTTTCAGTTTGGAAACCATCTCCAGTCTGGAATAAATCCAAGCCTGCTAGAAAGGCAAAGCCTGCTTCTAAGTTCACATGAAGGTACGGCCCTCATTCCAGTTCAGCTGGTAGGGGGCAGGTTACGTTTTTTCAAAGAAATTTGGATCAATTCTGTTCACAATCTTTGGATTCAGAACATTGTTTCAGAAGGGTACAGAATTGGTTTCAAGATGAGACCTCCTGCAAAGAGATTTTTTCTTTCCCGTGTCCCAGTAAATCCAGTGAAAGCTCAAGCATTTCTGAATTGTGTTTCAGATCTAGAGTTGGCTGGAGTAATTATGCCAGTTCCAGTTCCGGAACAGGGGATGGGGTTTTATTCAAATCTCTTCATTGTACCAAAGAAGGAGAATTCCTTCAGACCAGTTCTGGATCTAAAATTATTGAATCGTTATGTAAGGATACCAACGTTCAAGATGGTAACTGTAAGGACTATATTGCCTTTTGTTCAGCAAGGGAATTATATGTCCACAATAGATTTACAGGATGCATATCTGCATATTCCGATTCATCCAGATCATTATCAGTTCCTGAGATTCTCTTTTCTAGACAAGCATTACCAATTTGTGGCTCTACCGTTTGGCCTTGCTACAGCTCCAAGAATTTTCACAAAGATTCTCGGTGCCCTTCTGTCTGTAATCAGAGAACAGGGTATTGTGGTATTTCCTTATTTGGACGATATCTTGGTACTTGCTCAGTCTTTACATTTAGCAGAGTCTCATACGAATCGACTTGTGTTGTTTCTTCAAGATCATGGTTGGAGGATCAATTTACCAAAAAGTTCTTTGATTCCTCAAACAAGGGTAACCTTTCTGGGTTTCCAGATAGATTCAGTGTCCATGACTCTGTCTTTAACAGACAAGAGACGTCTAAAATTGATTACAGCTTGTCGAAACCTTCAGTCTCAATCTTTCCCTTCGGTAGCCTTATGCATGGAAATTCTAGGTCTTATGACTGCTGCATCGGACGCGATCCCCTTTGCTCGTTTTCACATGCGACCTCTTCAGCTCTGTATGCTGAACCAATGGTGCAGGGATTACACGAAGATATATCAATTAATATCTTTAAAACCGATTGTTCGACACTCTCTAACGTGGTGGACAGATCACCATCGTTTAATTCAGGGGGCTTCTTTTGTTCTTCCGACCTGGACTGTAATTTCAACAGATGCAAGTCTCACAGGTTGGGGAGCTGTGTGGGGATCTCTGACGGCACAAGGAGTTTGGGAATCTCAGGAGGTGAGATTACCGATCAATATTTTGGAACTCCGTGCAATTTTCAGAGCTCTTCAGTTTTGGCCTCTTCTGAAGAGAGAATCGTTCATTTGTTTTCAGACAGACAATGTCACAACTGTGGCATACATCAATCATCAAGGAGGGACTCACAGTCCTCTGGCTATGAAAGAAGTATCTCGAATTTTGGTTTGGGCGGAATCCAGCTCCTGTCTAATCTCTGCGGTTCATATCCCAGGTATAGACAATTGGGAAGCGGATTATCTCAGTCGCCAAACGTTGCATCCGGGCGAATGGTCTCTTCACCCAGAGGTATTTCTTCAGATTGTTCAAATGTGGGGGCTCCCAGAGATAGATCTGATGGCCTCTCATCTAAACAAGAAACTTCCCAGGTATCTGTCCAGACCCCGGGATCCTCAGGCGGAGGCAGTGGATGCATTATCACTTCCTTGGAAGTATCATCCTGCCTATATCTTTCCGCCTCTAGTTCTTCTTCCAAGAGTAATCTCCAAGATTCTGAGGGAATGCTCGTTTGTTCTGCTAATAGCTCCGGCATGGCCTCACAGGTTTTGGTATGCGGATCTTGTCCGGATGGCATCTTGCCAACCATGGACTCTTCCGTTAAGACCAGACCTTCTGTCGCAAGGTCCTTTTTTCCATCCGGATCTGAAATCCTTAAATTTAAAGGTATGGAGATTGAACGCTTGATTCTTGGTCAAAGAGGTTTCTCTGACTCCGTGATTAATACTATGTTACAGGCTCGTAAATCTGTATCTCGAGAGATATATTATAGAGTCTGGAAGACTTATATTTCTTGGTGTCTTTCTCATCATTTTTCTTGGCATTCTTTTAGAATACCGAGAATTTTACAGTTTCTTCAGGATGGTTTAGATAAGGGTTTGTCCGCAAGTTCTTTGAAAGGACAAATCTCCGCTCTTTCTGTTCTTTTTCACAGAAAGATTGCTATTCTTCCTGATATTCATTGTTTTGTACAAGCTTTAGTTCGTATAAAACCTGTCATTAAGTCAATTTCTCCTCCTTGGAGTTTGAATTTGGTTCTGGGAGCTCTTCAAGCTCCTCCGTTTGAACCTATGCATTCATTGGACATTAAATTACTTTCTTGGAAAGTTTTGTTCCTTTTGGCCATCTCTTCTGCTAGAAGAGTTTCTGAATTATCTGCTCTTTCTTGTGAGTCTCCTTTTCTGATTTTTCATCAGGATAAGGCGGTGTTGCGAACTTCTTTTGAATTTTTACCTAAAGTTGTGAATTCCAACAACATTAGTAGAGAAATTGTGGTTCCTTCATTATGTCCTAATCCTAAGAATTCTAAGGAGAAATCGTTGCATTCTTTGGATGTTGTTAGAGCTTTGAAATATTATGTTGAAGCTACGAAATCTTTCCGTAAGACTTCTAGTCTATTTGTTATCTTTTCCGGTTCTAGGAAAGGCCAGAAAGCTTCTGCCATTTCTTTGGCATCTTGGTTGAAATCTTTAATTCATCTTGCCTATGTTGAGTCGGGTAAAATTCCGCCTCAGAGAATTACAGCTCATTCTACTAGGTCAGTATCTACTTCCTGGGCGTTTAGGAATGAAGCTTCGGTTGACCAGATCTGCAAAGCAGCAACTTGGTCCTCTTTGCATACTTTTACTAAATTCTACCATTTTGATGTATTTTCTTCTTCTGAAGCAGTTTTTGGTAGAAAAGTTCTTCAGGCAGCGGTTTCAGTTTGAATCTTCTGCTTATGTTTTTCGTTAAACTTTATTTTGGGTGTGGATTATTTTCAGCAGGAATTGGCTGTCTTTATTTTATCCCTCCCTCTCTAGTGACTCTTGTGTGGAAAGATCCACATCTTGGGTAGTCATTATCCCATACGTCACTAGCTCATGGACTCTTGTTAATTACATGAAAGAAAACATAATTTATGTAAGAACTTACCTGATAAATTCATTTCTTTCATATTAACAAGAGTCCATGAGGCCCACCCTTTTTTGTGGTGGTTATGATTTTTTTGTATAAAGCACAATTATTCCAATTCCTTATTTTATATGCTTCGCACTTTTTTTCTTATCACCCCACTTCTTGGCTATTCGTTAAACTGATTTGTGGGTGTGGTGAGGGGTGTATTTATAGGCATTTTAAGGTTTGGGAAACTTTGCCCCTCCTGGTAGGAATGTATATCCCATACGTCACTAGCTCATGGACTCTTGTTAATATGAAAGAAATGAATTTATCAGGTAAGTTCTTACATAAATTATGTTTTTGAGGTGGGGGAGGGAAAAGAGCTGTTTGAGGGGGGTCAGGAAGGGATCAGGTGGTGGGATGTGTCAGGTGGGAGGCTGATCTCTACACTAAAGCTAAAATTAACCCTACAAGCTACCTAATTAACCCCTTCACTGCTGGGCATAATACAGGTTTGGTGCGCATCAGCATTTATCAGCCTTCTAATTACCAAAAAGCAACGCCAAAGCCATATATGTCTGCTATTTCTGAACAAAGGGGATCCCAGAGAAGCTTTTACAACAATTTTTGCCATAATTGCACAAGCTGTTTGTAAATAATTTCAGTGAGAAACCTAAAGTTTGTGAAAAAGTTAACAATTTTCTTTTATTATTTGATCGCATTTGGCAGTAAAATGGTGGCATGAAATATACCAAAATGGGCCTAGATAAATACTTTGGGTTGTCTACTAAAAAAAAAAAATATATATATATACATGTGAAGGGTTATTCAGGGATTCCTGACAGATATCAGTGTTCCAATGTAACTAGCGCTAATTTTGAAAACAAAAAATGGTTTGGAAATATGAAATTGCTACTTGTACTTATTGCCCTATAACTTGCAAAGAACATGTAAACATTGGGTATTTCTAAACTCAGGACAAAATTTAGAAACTATTTAGCATGGGTGTGTTTTGGTGGTTATAGATGTGGAACAGATTTTGGGGGTCAAAGTTAGAAAAAGGGAGTTTTTTTAAAAAAAATTTCATCATATTATTTATATATATATATATATATATATATATATATATATATATATATATATATATATATATATATATATATATATATATATATATATTAATAATAGATTATAAGATATGATGAAAATAATGGTATCTTTAGAAAGTAAATTTAATGGCGAGAAAAACGGTATATAATATGTGTGGGTACAGTAAATGAGTAAGAGGAAAATTACAGCTAAACACAAACACTACAGAAAAGTAAAAATAGCACTGGTCCCTAAGGGAAGGTAATTGAAAAATGGCCTTGTCCTTACTTTTTTAAGCTTATCCAAGGGGAGTGGAAAAATTTCAAATCGTTGCATTTAAATTACAGAAAAAGCAGGCAAAATAATGAAAGTGCATTCTTTTTGCATAGTTAAACACATGGGGAATTTAGATTTTAAAGTGATTGTAAAGTTTAATGAATACGTGCCCGGTATCTAAAAATAGTCTTAAAAACAGGGGCACTTTCATTCATTAAACTTTACAAAGACGCTTATTTTTTAAAATTCTTACCTTTTGTGTTACGGAAAACAGAACGCAGATCCTCCGCCCCCATTTTCTGCTTTTTATTAGCATATCGAAGACTATCTGGCTTCTTCCAATCGTTGCGTGCCCCACAAGCTGAACGCCAAAGGGGGCACACAATTATTGGAAGAAGCCAGATCGTGTTCGATATGCTAATAAAAGCATCAGATGTGGGCGGAGGATCTGCGTTCTGTTTACCATAACACAAAGGTAAGAATTTTTTAAAAATAAGCGTCTTTGTAAAGTTTAATGAATGAAAGTGCCCCTGTTTTTAAGATTATTTTTAGATACCGGCACTTGTTCATTAAACTTTACAATCACATTAATGTTGTTTTAAAGTTGCAATAAAACCTCTTCTCTTTTGCCAGTTACAGCCGTCCCAGTGAATGGAGACTCTGTGTCACAGAGGGACGAGAGCAAACCAGATGAGGAACAAGAAGGAGAGCAAAACCAAGACAACAAGAAGGACCAGGAGGAAGAGCTCGAGAAGGAACAGCAAAACCAGTAAGTGAGGACGACTGAGTATAAAGAATAGGGTGGGATTATAGGATGCAGATGAGACCTAGGAATGGGGATATACAAGTTTAATAACTGCCTTGTGTATGTGTGACTGTATAGCTTAAACTTTAGACTAGTTTTATATCTTAATATACTTTTCACTAATCTTTAAAAGAGTAGTGATTGTTTAAGCTCCTGCAGTTTTAATTTAGCTGTTTGTGTATTAGTTTTTTATGTTTCTGTCAAATAATCCGCACTCCCTGTGCTTGTATCAGTAAAGGTAGAACTTTATTGGTCATTCACTGGCAGCATTTGTGTAGGTTACTAATAGCCTACCTCACTATGGGCTCTAACTCTGCCTCCTAGGGTGGCCATTGCAGCTCATGAGTTCTATTGAAATCTCACTCTTGTAAACCGTTACAGTTGGTTAGGTATTCTCTTTTTATGTATCCTTCACGCTCATGGATATAGGGGCTAATCCTACTGATGCCGCACTGTTGGTTGCTAGTTACTGTATATACAGTGTCCTGGTGTGTATTATTTACAGTCTTTATGACAGCTCCGCCTCTTCAATTATGCACAGAATAACACGCATTGATGTTTACTCTTAAGGTAGCGCCCCTTAATTATCAATATTACTTGCAGTGGTTATCTGATACAATTCTGATATTGTTAATTTTTCGGGTTTATAGGGAAGGTTGATTGCATCATTTATTGACTTGGACATCAAATCGTAGACCTGGTTATTTTATTGACTGTTTAAGGGAGGTTTAAGGTTCTTTGCTAGATTGTTCAAGTGGATCTGCCATTTGATGGACACATTATATTAGGTGGTTTTTATTTTTGTTATGTTTAGTTTTGTCTTGCTTTTTATACTTACACTGTCCAATGCACCATTTATGATTCATATTTGAGTTGTTATCGTTCAATGCAATTACTGTCCAGTATGCAACTGTGGTTTCCATGGTAACCATCTGGCCAGATCAACATTGCATAGTCGGGGTTATGTTTGGGCCTTTATATTGCACTTTTGGTTATAGAAGGGGGATCTAGATCCCTGAAAGTTAACCAATAAAGTTTTTTACATTTTCTGATAAGATAAACTGCAAAATGATGCAAGCTTTTTTTTTTATCACCTCTGCTAAGGCCAGTTAGGGACAGGAATGTAAGGACAGGAAACCAACCAAACATTCTTGACTCCTAGAGACAACCTAATTTCTAAAACTGTAACCCCAGTCTGTAATCCTAATCACATGACCAGCTGCAACTTGGTGTGAACAGTACATCATGAATTTGTGACTGCACCAACACAGATTATTTTATTTATTCTTTCATTGCTATAATTACTTTCAGTATAAGGCTGATAAATTGAAAAATATGTAGCTAACAGAAGAATACAAATTGTGTTTGATATAGAATATATTAATTTACAGTATTTCTGCATTCGTTTGAGTAAAATGGACATTTTAATTTATTCTATAAACTAAAGGCCTATACATTGTAAAAACAGAAAAACTGATAGTTTTACAGTGGTCTCAAGTTTTTTCCAGAGCTGTGTGTGTGTATATATATATAATGTGTGTGTGTATATGTACAGTATATATGTATATGTGTGTGTGTGTATGTGTATAAAATAAAATATTGTTACATGTTTACAGTCTGTTTTAATGATATTGCAAAATGTCATGAATTCCGGACATTAAAAGCATAGAGAATATATTCAGTTAAGCATTAAATTGCAAGTATTTAATATTGCCATTGTATTAGCACAATAAAAAGATTTGCAAATGAAGAGCAGTTCAGGGACACCCACCTTGAAAATGCTGGTGTAACCTATGTTCTTGTTTCCTTTGCTGTAGCCAGTTAGGGACAGATTTAAATGAATTAGTCTGAGCTAACCTATCGCTGTACAGAGTGTTGCAGAGTGAGTTAGTTTGTCATACTGATTTCTTACTTATCTCTGATGTACCTGTGCTTATAAGTTTTATTTAAAGTGATGGTAAACTATCCCCTTTATAAAAAAAAATCCGCAATGTTAGCGATATTTTTAGATATTTTAGGAGTTTAAGTTGTCCAATCATCATCACTCTCCCCTTAAGGCACTTTTGTTGTAGCTAGAGCGGTGACTGGAGAACAATTCAGACTGTTGGCTTACAGAAAAAATTCCTTTTGAAGCGGCGGCAGAGCACAGGGTATTTAAATTTATATATTAAAAAGTATGTTATTGCTCATCTTTAATTTGATCTTGTTGGATTGTGCCATAATCTCCTGAGATTGCACTAATGTTTTACAAGATTGCATTGTAAGTTTCTTTGAATTGATGAGGGAAACAAAGTGCACAAAACCAGATGCATGTTCCCTTGCTAGTCCTGGGACAAGCATTCTGATTGAATGCCTAAAGCCCTTTTATAATAGGATGTGGCTTCAAAAGACCTTTTGAGGTAAAATATCTTCCTTTTTTACATTGAGATGTTTGATAATTTTTAGTTCACTTTCTTACATATGTGCTGCTTCACTTTCAAGTAATTCGGTCTTAGGGTAACGTCCCTTTTAAGTCTGAAGAAAGTGTTATAAGAGTAGAAAAAGAGCAAATTATTTATTTTTTTGAGAATTTTCCAGCAAAATAATGTATATTGCAATGATTTAATATTTTCCTTAATTAAACATTTTATACTGAGCTTAAATTGTAATTTTAATGCCCATTTAAGGTTTATTAAAGAAGTTTTGAATTATTTTTTTAACATCCTGCATCATTGCCCTATCAAACGATAATTAACATCAATTTTATACTAATGTATAAGAGATGGCTACAATCCCAGGTGTATATATTTACACGTTTTATGCAAAAAAAAAATCTCAGTTTAAGCATTTTTTTTATTTATTTTTTTAATCCGAAAGATTCAGTTTGGTCTTATTCACTTCCTTAATTACTTGTCATCCTTGAGTGGTTAAGTTATCATTAGAGATAATGGGTAAGTTGACAGAAAATGTCTGTTTGAGAGCAGAGAGTTCTCCAAGGTGGAAAAGTGGCTGCAGCACATAATTTCCACTGCCAATCAGTCTCAAAAGCCTCATCACTTTGCAGTAACCCTCTTAATTTTGAAAAGCACTAATTTTATTAGTCATAGTAGTAATTTGTATTAGTCATGTGGGTGAAAGAGTAATCTTTGTTCATCAGCTTTGTATTATAAAGGTTGGTGATGTGTGTTGAGGTCTGGATTTTTTTAATTTAATTTCTCTTGTAAGGTGTATCCAGTCCACGGATTCATCCATTCCTTGTGGGATATTCTCCTTCCCAACAGTAAGCTGCAAGAGGATCACCCACAGCAGAGCTGTCTATATAGCTCCTCCCCTAACTGCCACCTCCAGTCATTCTCTTGCAGCTCTCGACAAGGGAAGTAGCTAGAGAGATGTGGTGAATTAGTGTAGTTTATCTTCAATCAAAAGTTTATTTTTAAACGGTGCAAGCGTTGTACTGTTTTTTTACCTCAGGCAGAAATTAGAAGAAGAATTTGCCTGAGGTTTTTGATGATCTTAGCAGGATGTTACTAAGGTCCACTGCTGTTCTCCCACATAACTGAAGAGTATGGGGAAACTTCAGCTGGGAGAACGGCCTGCAGAATTAACTGCCCTGAAGTATGTTCAGTATATTTTTTTCTAGAGGATGATCAGAACTAGAAAATGCTGACAGTGCCCGATATAGTTAAGGTAAGCCTGATTGCAGTGATTTAATAAACGACTGGCATCATGCTTGCAGTAAAGGGTAATTTTCATATTACTTTCTATTATGGCTTAGTATGTAAAACGATATATATATATATATATATATATATATATATATATATATATATATATATATATATATATATATATATATATATAAAGAACATTTTTTACTGAGGTGATAAATCTTTATTTGGGGCCTAGTTTTCTCTTGTTAAGTGTATCCAGTCCACGGATCATCCATTACTTATGGGATATTCTCCTTCCCAACAGGAAGTTGCAAGAGGATCACCCACAGCAGAGCTGCTACATAGCTCCTCCCCTCACTGCCATATCCAGTCATTCTCTTGCAACTCTCAACTAAGATGGAGGTCGTAAGAGGACTGTGGTGTTTTATACTTAGTTTATTTCTTCAATCAAAAGTTTGTTATTTTTAAATGGTACCGGAGTATACTGTTTATCTCAGGCAGTATTTGGAAGAAGAATCTGCCTGCGTTTTCTATGATCTTAGCAGAAGTAACTAAGATCCTTTACTGTTCTCACATATTCTGAGGAGTGAGGTAACTTCAGAGGGGGAATAGCGTGCAGGTTTCCTGCAATAAGGTACAGTTAAATATTTTTCTAGGGATGGAATTTGCTAGAAAATGCTGCTGATACCGAAGTAATGTAAGTAAAGCCTTAAATGCAGTGATAGCGACTGGTATCAGGCTTATTAATAGAGATACATACTCTTATAAAAGTGTATTTTAAAACATTTGCTGGCATGTTTAATCGTTTTTTATATATGTTTGGTGATAAAACTTATTGGGGCCTAGTTTTTTCCACATGGCTGGCTTGAATTTTGCCTAGAAACAGTTCCTGGAGGCTTTCCACTGTTGTAATATGAGTGGGAAGGGCCTATTTTAGCGTTTTTTTGCGCACCAAAAATTACAGACACAGACATCCAGCTTCTTCCTGCATGTTCCAGGACTTCTCTGAAGGGCTCAAAAGGCTTCAAAAGTCGTATTGAGGGAGGTAAAAAGCCACAGTAGAGATGTGGCAGTTGTTGTGACTGTTTAAAAAAAGTTTTTGTCATTTGTTATTCCATTTTTGGTATTAAGGGGTTAATCATCCATTTGCAAGTGGGTGCAATGCTCTGCTAACTTGTTACATACACTGTAAAAATTTCGTTAGTGTAACTGCCTTTTTTCACTGTTATTTCAAATTTGGACAAAATTTGTGTTTCTTAAAGGTGCAGTAACGTTTTTTATATTGCTTGTAAACTTGTTTTAAGTGTTTTCCAAGCTTGCTAGTCTCATTGCTAGTCTGTTTAAACATGTCTGACACAGAGGAACCTACTTGTTCATTATGTTTGAAAGCCATGGTGGAGCCCCATAGGAGAATGTGTACTAAATGTATTGATTTCACCTTAAACAGTAAAGATCAATCTTTATCTATAAAAGAATTATCACCAGAGGGTTCTGTCGAGGGGGAAGTTATGCCGACTAACTCTCCCCACGTGTCAGACCCTTCGCCTCCCGCTCAGGGGACGCACGCTAATATGGCGCCAATTACATCAGGGATGCCCATAGCGATTACCTTGCAGGACATGGCTGCAATCATGAATAATACCCTGTCAGAGGTATTATCTAGATTGCCTGAATTAAGAGGCAAGCGCGATAGCTCTGGGGTTAGAAGAGATACAGAGCGCGCAGATGCTGTAAGAGCCATGTCTGATACTGCGTCACAATATGCAGAACATGAGGACGGAGTGCTTCAGTCTGTGGGTGACATCTCTGACTCGGGGAAACCTGATTCAGAGATTTCTAATTTTAAATTTAAGCTTTCTCCTTATCTGATTTTTCATGCAGATAAGGTAGTTCTGCGTACCAAACCTGGGTTTTTACCTAAGGTGGTTTCTAACAAGAATATCAATCAATATATTGTTGTTCCATCATTGTGTCCTAATCCTTCTTCAAAGAAGGAACGTCTTTTACATAATCTGGACATAGTCCGTGCCTTGAAGTTTTACTTACAAGCTACTAAAGATTTTCGTCAAACATCTTCCCTGTTTGTCGTTTACTCTGGACAGAGGAGAGGTCAAAAAGCTTCGGCAACCTCTCTTTCCTTTTGGCTTCGGAGCATAATACGCCTAGCCTATGAGACTGCTGGACAGCAGCCCCCTGAAAGGATTACAGCTCATTCTACTAGAGCTGTGGCTTCCACCTGGGCCTTTAAAAATGAGGCCTCTGTTGAACAGATTTGCAAGGCTGCGACTTGGTCTTCGCTTCACACCTTTTCAAAATTTTACAAATTTGATACTTTTGCTTCTTCGGAGGCTGTTTTTGGGAGAAAGGTTCTTCAGGCAGTGGTTCCTTCCGTTTAATCCTGCCTTGTCCCTCCCATCATCCGTGTACTTTAGCTTTGGTATTGGTATCCCACAAGTAATGGATGATCCGTGGACTGGATACACTTAACAAGAGAAAACATAATTTATGCTTACCTGATAAATTTATTTCTCTTGTAGTGTATCCAGTCCACGGCCCGCCCTGTCCTTTTAAGGCAGGTCTAAATTTTAATTAAACTACAGTCACCACTGCACCCTATGGTTTCTCCTTTCTCGTCTTGTTTCGGTCGAATGACTGGATATGGCAGTGAGGGGAGGAGCTATATAGCAGCTCTGCTGTGGGTGATCCTCTTGCAACTTCCTGTTGGGAAGGAGAATATCCCACAAGTAATGGATGATCCGTGGACTGGATACACTACAAGATAAATAAATTTATCAGGTAAGCATAAATTATGTTTTTTAAAAAAACTCTGGGATTATTTTGTTAGTCTGTGACAAACGTAAGTAGATAAAAGAAAAGGCTGGAGTAAGGTTGCCATGGCAACCTAAACCTAACAATCATTCCCAGTTCTGGCTCACCAAAATATTACAAAGGAGCAAATGTTTGGATGCCGATGTGTTTAAAGGGACACTAGTCAGAAATGATATGCAAATAAAATCGTAGTATAGTTTTAAAACTCCTATTTTTTAATGTACTTCATTTATTAAATATGTACCCTTTGGCCAATAATTTACTTTTAAATATTAATCGTTTCCCAACCTACTTGTATGTCAGCCGTTACGGATTACCAATCCGTGCTGACAACTGCAGTTGTAAGATGGCGTTTTTTCTGAACTAATGCGCATGCGCGAGTTACCGCAGCATCACAGGAAACGTCACCATCTGCAGTAGAATAAGGCAAGTAGAATCTATCAGCAGCAGTCGAGTGAGCTGCGCACATCACCTAAATACATAGCTTACGATCGCTTCCAGAATCGCCCTAGAGTAAACGAGCAAACTATACTTAAAATGAAAACTAGCAGGTACGCTCAGCACTTTTCCGGCACAGTGTACCTGGTTTTCAATCCGCCGCCCTGGAGGCAGCGGATCCCATAGGAATCAATGGGAGTCTGACCATAGCGAAAGTTCAGGTTCGCTGCTGCCAGACATCCCATTGATTCCTATGGGAAATGTCTACACCTAACACCCTAACATGTACCCCGAGTCTAAACACCCCTAATCTGCACCCCCCTACACCGCCGCAACTAAATAAATGTATTACCCCCTAAACCGCCGCTCCCGGAGCCCACCGCCACTATAATAAATATGTTAACCACTAAACCGCCGCTCCCAGACCCCGCCGCCACCTACATTATACCTAGTAACCCCTATCCTGCCCCCCCCCCTCCATACCGCCGCTCCCGGAGCCCACCGCAAGCTACATTATACATATTAACCCCTAATCTGTCCCCCCCTACACCGCCGCCACTGTAATAAAATGATTAACCCCTAAACCTAAGTCTAACACTAACCCTAACACCCCCCTAACTTAAATATTAATTAAATACATCTAAATAAATGTAACTCTTATTAACTAAATGAATCCTATTTAAAACTAAATACTTACCTTTAAAATAAACCCTAATATAGCTACAATATAAATAATAATTATATTGTAGCTATCTTAGGATTTATTTTTATTTTACAGGCAACTTTCAATTTATTTTAACTAGGTACAATAGCTATTAAATAGTTATTAACTATTTAATAGCTACCTAGTTAAAATAAAGAGAAATTTACCTGTAAAATAAATCCTAACCTAAGTTACAATTACACCTAACACTACACTATACTTTAATAAATGAATCCTATTTAAAACTAAATACTTACCTGTAAAATAAACCCCTACGATAGCTACAATGTAATTAATAATTACATTGTAGCTATCTTAAGATTTATATTTATTTTACAGGTAACTTTGTATTTATTTTAGCTAGTTAGAATAGTTATTAAATAGTTATTAACTATTTAATAACTACCTAGCTAAAAGAAATACAAAATTACCTGTAAAATAAATCCTAACCTAAGTTACAATTAAACCTAACACTACACTATCATTAAATTAATTAAACTAATTACCTACAAATAACTACAATTAAATTCAATTAAATAAACTAACTAAAGTACAAAAAATAAAAAAAGCTAAGTTACAAAAAATAAAAAAATAAGTTACAAACATTTAACAAATATTACAACAATTTTAAGCAACTTACACCTAATCTAAGCCCCCTAATAAAATAACAAAGCCCCACAAAATAAAAAAATGCCCTACCCTATTCTACATTAAAAAAGTTCAAAGCTCTTTTACCTTACCAGCCCTTAAAAGGGCCTTTTGCGGGGCATGCCCCAAAGAAAACTGCTCTTTTGCCTGTAAAAGAAAAATACAGCCCCCCCAACATTAAAACCCACCACCCACATACCCCTAATCTAACCCAAACCCCCCTTAAATAAACCTAACACTACCTCCCTGAAGATCATCCTACCTTGAGTCGTGATCAGCCAGCCGACCACCGATGGAACCGAAGAGGAGATCCGGAGCGGCATAAGTCATCATCCAGGCGGCGCTGAAGAAATCTTCCATCCGATAGGAGTCTTCATCCAGGCGGCGTCTTCAATCTTCATCCATCCTGAGCGGAGCCATCTTCAGAGGAGCCTACGCGGATCCATCCTCTTCTTCCCGACGACTAACGACGAATGACGGTACCTTTAAGTGACGTCATCCAAGATGGCGTCACTCGAATTCCGATTGGCTGATAGGATTCTATCAGCCAATCGGAATTAAGGTAGAAAAATCTGATTGGCTGACTGAATCAGATTCAAGTTCAATCCGATTGGCTGAACCAATCAGCCAATCGGATTGAACTTGAATCTGATTGGCTGATTCAGTCAGCCAATCAGATTTTTCAACCTTAATTCCGATTGGCTGATAGAATCCTATCAGCCAATCGGAATTTGAGTGACGCCATCTTGGATGACGTCACTTAAAGGTACCGTCATTCGTCGTTAGTCGTCGGGAAGAAGAGGATGGATCCGCGTAGGCTCCTCTGAAGATGGCTCCGCTCCGCTCAGGATGGATGAAGATTGAAGACGCCGCCTGGATGAAGACTTCTATCAGATGGAAGATTTCTTCAGCGCCGCCTGGATGATGACTTCATCGGATGGAAGATTTCTTCAGCGCCCCTTGGATTATGACTTCTGCCGCTCCGGATCTCCTCTTCGGTTCCATCGGTGGCTCGGCTGAGTGAAGACAACTTCATCGGATGGAAGATTTCTTCAGCGCCCCTTGGATTATGACTTCTTCTGCTCCGGATCTCCTCTTCGGTTCTATCTGTGGATATGGATATGATATGCAAAGGAGCGAAATGTTATTGGTCAAACATTTCATATACACACTATGCCGAAAACGATGGGCTGGGAAAGGTGACGTCATGGCCGGGTAATATTTAGTTAAGATATAAGGTTTGTAAGCTTCGTTTTATACAAAATATAGGTTAGTAGCTTATAATAGATGATAATTATACAAAATATGGGACTATTGATTAACGAAAAAAGTAAAAAACAGTAATCCTTTAAGCAAACAGATGTCTTTGTTAAAAAATAACTAACTAAATTAAAGGGATAGTCTAGTCAAAATTAAACTTTCATGATTCAGATGGAGCATGCATGTTTAAATAACTTTCCAATTTCTATTATCAAAGTTTCTTAGTTCTCTTGGTATCCTTTTTGGAAAAGCATACCTAGGTAGGCTCAGGAACTGGGAGATAGCTGCTGATTGCTGGCTGCATATACAGTATATGCCTCCTGTAATTGGCTTGTAAATGTATTCAGCTAGCTGCCAGTAGTGCATTGCAGCTCCTTCAACAAAGGATACTAAGAGAATGAAACAAAATTGATAATAGAGCTAAATTGGAAAATTATTTAAAATGTATGCTTTATTAAAGAAAAAGTTTGGGTTTCATGTCCCTTTTAAAGGGGAAAACATTTTATAGTTCAACTCATGGATTATTTAGACTGTTTAAAGAGACACTGAGGCACATATCAGAGACTGTGAAACTTCAATTGAACCAGTAGGTCTGCTTCCACAATAAGACCTATAAACACATATTTAAACTACTGCCAAAAAAGCCAGGTAACTGTACCTTGAACACCAGTGCTCAATAAATATGTTCAAAATGTAGGCAGCCAGCTCAAAAATCTAGGCGCATGTATTTGTTGAGGTACATAAATGAATATAGATCTCTTTATCAAAACTGCATGGAGCCGGAAAAGGTTTGGATTTTGGAATATTTGCATCTTTAAACTGATGCAATCTACAAAGACAAGAAGAAACAGAAGCGCCACATGGCCCAATATTGTCTGGTCCAGAAGTAAAATAGATGTATGTGTACAGAGTAAACTCACATTTGTGGAAGCACCTCAAGTAGTGCTATAGCGGCAGTCTGGGATTTCTTACAGTCACCCAGGGGACCAACCTCCGGTATAAGTGTGGTGTCTAGATTAACGACATAAAAGGACACAGGTGCCTATATGGCCTAGTATTGTCTTGACACAGGTGAGTCAGTGTGTTAATGGAAAGGTACTCACATTTGTCGTAGCATCTCCTTTGATGCTATAGAGGCAGGATGGGATCAATATAGTCACCCACCAGACTTGATCAAAGACCTGCTGGATACAAAGGATTCCAAGAACCACCAGTAGTTCAGAAAGAGGCCCAGGCAGGGGACTCCTCTCACCAGAGGGATTTGTAGCAACAGATAGGTGATAGCAAGTGTTCAGATATAAAATAGTTTTATTAAAATAGTAAAAACAAAGCAACGCGTTTCTCAGCTCAAGGCTGTTTCATCAGGCTTCATAAAAACATTTGGGAACACTTGCTATATATACACAAAATATCTAATTAATGTTAATTGGCATCACATGATGTCAGGAGGAGCCTAGGAAGCACAAGTGGCCCTATTGGTCATAAAATGTGATAATCTTAACCAGTATACTGAACATAATAGATCTTCTACCAATCAAATATCATGTCAACAGACCTCTCATTTGGTATAACATTTTGGTTACTCATAAGATACATTTCAATGGCTGCAATAGCTACATATAGTTAAAACATACATTTCACTATTCCCTATTTTATGATGGTAAATAATAGATGATACTAAGTCTAATAACCACTCACAAATGTATATCCAAACATATATATAAAAATAGTCCTATGCACATGTCTATAACAAATGTTGTCCCACCATTACATATATTTGTGAGCAAACGATTATCACTCAGGCTCATACATTTCTATAGTCTCAGCTTACAGTATTCATATGATAAAATGATAAATTTAAACAAATGAAATGTAAGATAACAAACCTTAATGGATCGTATAGTATCTGGGGAATGTCATGCTAAATAGTCGCTAAATCGATGTACCAAGTGTGCTGAAATGTTAGAACTGTTACCAGACCAATGTGATCACAAATGTTTGGCATGTAGATATTCTCACTGCGCATGTCTAAACGGACATGTCATTCAAAATCAAATAGTTAAAGTCCTAAGTGCTTGTTGTATCGCACCTGTGTAGGGGGCATGGAAAAGCCAGAATTCAACAAAACATGTATCAACTAAATGAAAAAAAGTCAAACCAAGGGAAATGCTATCATTTGTATGTTTGGGGTTGATCGTAAGAGCGCCGCTATATTGCAGCTAGAATCCCTCTGGGCTTTGTTCAATGTGAGACGTAGTGTTCCTAGCCAATGGTAGCCAGCACATTGTTATCGTAAGCCCATTGGCTCTGGCATTCCAATCATACAATAGAGCTCTGAGAGTTGTTCAGATGGAAAAAGTGGGCGTTTACAAGGGCGGACTTAATGTCCGATCAGCCCAATGTGCTGACGTGTGCCAACAACGGCGTCTGACAATACGTTACAATATTTCTACATGACATAAGAAAAAATAAGACATTTAATGCCGCCTCATTATTAGCCATATCATCTAGAAGGTTATCAGTGCTAACACTATCTGCGCGATCCCATACTAGTGTTGTCTATACTGAGCACCTAACTATCTCGGCTATATGATTACATAATGGCAAATGGTAACTATAGCAACAAATGTGTCAAAATAACATGAGGTGTTAAAAAAGTACCGACTATTGTGGGCTATACAACGCTATATGTATCTATCAGTGGAGAGGATAGGTATTCTGTTATAAATGTTTTTCTCCTAATAACGGAGTACTTACTAATAGTCAGTAAGGGGGTTACATTTGTTTATAATGTTAGTCACACAAGGACCAATATATACTAGTCAAGATGACTAAGATGTGATAGGTCAGAATAAATCTTAGGATCTATATAATGAGAAAATTTGCGTGACTACACAAATGGCAGGTAATATCATCCTATAATGCTGAATCAAGATAGCTAATGTGTTGTGATAAACTATAAATAGATTTCGACCAGAATTAAATGCTAAAAACAGGCAAAATACAAAGTACAGATGACAATTGTACTAGTACGACATAGTGCCCTATTCTAAATGGCCAAATATTATGTGATAGGGTTATGATATATGTGATTGAGATAGAGATATATATGAACTAAATCATATATATAGATATGATTAATATGTACAAACTAAAAATATATATTGCACATCATAGTGTTTATATAGTGAAGGTGTCATGTGCTTATAATAACATTGAAGAAATAAAGATTGAAGTGTGATTACAAGTGTAATGCTGTATATTTTGACTAATATATATAGTAACTATTAGTAATAGCGAAACTTATAACTAAATTGTACCTTAATGTACAAGGAGAAAGTACTGTGTTTAATTAGTGAACACTGTAATTTAATAATATAATAAAATTATGACTCATATGAAATGAGGGGTGGGGAAAGGGAAGTTTAACACACTTATATTTGGTATTAAAGTGATAGTTTAATTTAATGGAATCTAAATAAGGGGTGCAGATGCCAGTATGCGAAAGTCTAGTTGATGTCACGTGATCTCATAGATCAAAAGCAGCTAAATCAACACATTCATTAAGGCCATCAGGGGCTTGAAGAGAGAATGGAACCAAGTGTAAATAAATATCTTATGTCAGATAATATTTATGTCATAATACAGCTTATACATGTAACTCAAGGTAGCTTTATATCATTTTTAATACTTTTGTATACATAGTAACTTCAGAATGATAGTGCAGTACTTTAATCAGTAAGATTATATTTGTTATTTTTAATAAATATAGGCTATTATATACTAAAGACAAAGGCTGATAAGATTGTATTTAACATGGGGGGAAACATAGTAATTTTTTTATAAGTTTTTTTAAAGGACCAGTCAATACATTAGATTTGCATAATCAACAAATGCATTATAACAAGACAATGCAATAGCACTTAGTCTGAACTTCAAATGAGTAGTAGATTTTTTTCTAAAAAAAATCAGTTATGTCCATTTTCACTCCCACTGCATCATGTGACCGCAATCATCCAATCACAAATGCATTTATGTATATTCTGTGAATTCTTGCACATGCTCAGTAGGAGCTGGTGACTCAAAAAGTCTAAATATAAAGAGACTATGCATATTTTGATAATAGAAGTAAATTGGAAAGTTGTTTTTGTTTTGTTTTTTGTTTTAATTTCTGCTCTATCTGAATCACAAAAGTTTAATTTTAATTTGAGTGTCCCTTTTAAATGGTCATTAAAGAGATTGGATTTCAGAATAAGTTTGGATTTGGGGATTTGTACCTGTATATATTATAAGTTCACATATATGCATAATAAGACACGTTCCGTAATTTATTATATACATTTTACTGTCTGGGAGTCTGGTCATGCACTAACATATACATAGTATGGAGTATCTAGGCAGCAGAGTGGACCAGTGTGTTCATATGTGTGTGTTGGGGGCAGCTTGCCAGTCAAATGTACTAATATTCAAAAAACCTACTGCTAATACTCTTATTTGAAAATACTACCATAAGAGGGCAAACCTGAATCATGGTTGTGTTTTTACAACAAAATTAGTTCTAACTACATTGTTTAATTAAAATGTGTTCAGCTTTGTCCAGCTATAATGCAGACCTCCATTTTTGTGTGGCCCCCAGCTTCTCATCTAGCATTATAACTCTGCCTCATCACTCTTAAAACACATTCAGTTCCTCCTCTTGCATGTGACTCTTTCCCATTCACTGTGTGGATTGATAGGTTTGTCCACTTATCTTGCTAAATACATGCTCACGTAGTTATGTTTTTGGTTAGTTTAAAAGTATTTCCTTAAAGGACCATTAAAATTGAAATTTCAACAACGTTTAAAATGTTTAAATAATTAAATATATCCTATAATATAAAAGACCAAGTGTGTTTGTCCGAAGCTGTCATGTGCGGTAGAGAAGGGGGGAGAGATAGAGCAAAAGAAAAGGGGGGAGAGAGAGAGCAAAAGAAAAGGTGGGGAGAGAGAGAGAGCAAAAGAAAAGGGGGAGAGAGAGAGAGAGAGCAAAAGAGAAGGGAGAGAGAGAGAGAGCAAAAGAGAAGGGAGAGAGAGAGAGAGCAAAAGAGAAGGGAGAGAGAGAGAGAGAGCAAAAGAGAAGGGAGAGAGAGAGAGCAAAAGAGAAGGGAGAGAGAGAGAGCAAAAGAGAAGGGAGAGAGAGAGAGAGCAAAAGATAAGGGAGAGAGAGAGAGGGCAAAAGAGAAGGGAGAGAGAGAGAGAGCAAAAGAGAAGGGAGAGAGAGAGCGCAAAAGAAAAGGTGGGGGGAGAGAGAGAGCAAAAGAAAAGGTGGGGGGAGAGAGAGAGCAAAAGAAAAGGGGGAGAGAGAGAGCAAAAGAAAAGGGGGAGAGAGAGCAAAAGAAAAGGGGGGGGAGAGAGAGAGAGCAAAAGAGAAGGGGAAGAGAGAGAGAGCAAAAGAGAAGGGGGAGAGAGAAGAGAGCAAAAGAGAAGGCGGAGAGAGAGCAAAAGAGAGGAGGGAGAGAGAGAGCAAAAGAGGGGGGCTATGTGTGTGTGTATGTATATATGTATATATATATATATATATATATATATATATATATATATATATATATATATATATATATATAAGGGCTGGGCGATATGGGGATCGCAATTTTTTTTTTTTTTTAAATGTCTTATTTTTCTTATAAATGACTATAACGCCTTCATTTTGCATTATAAAGTTTAACACTACAGAATCTTGAGGAAATACAACAGAGAAAGAAGTAAATTGCGCTATATGAACTGACTCAGTATCCACAAGGACTATAACTGTATGTGTATCTTAACAATAATAAGTGGATAAATATAGAAAAAATATATAAAAAATTACATAAAAACAAATTGCATAAACAATTGCATATAAAATTACATAAAAACAAATTGCATAGAAACAAATTAATCAAATGTGAAATCCACAATAGCACCTTTGATATAAATATATAGCAGAAAATATATATAGCAGCACCTTAACTTAACGGTATAATATGTACGAATTAATTATAAACAATTTAAAAAGAAGAATTGCTTGACCATAAATTAAATAAAACTTGTATAGAAAAGATTTCTCAGAAAATCACCTATAAAAACAAAGATATTGCACACTGTTTATATTTATATTCAACAGTACCTCTAGTATTTTCCCATGAAAGTTCTCATCACTTCCCTTATAGAAAGTAAGGCAACAAGTGCAATGTGATATGTCCCTTTAAGATGAATAAAACCTTGAATCCCGTTCTGTGCAGCTCCAATCAGACAGGGTAAATCCAAACCTCAGTCATAGGGATAGTAGTACATGCAAAAAAGGAGAGAGAGAGAGAGCGCACAAAGGATTCAAGTGTAGATTTTTATTAACAGCATTTGCACACATAAATAAGATGCACTTACTAGAAGTGAGATTAAAAAAGGCAATCAGAGTTCAACTCTCTTTCCTCCACTTGTATGACCGCTCCACACTGCTACCTAGGAAAGTCAGTGTCCCCGGATGTTGATATGCACAAAACCAGCTTCTGTAGCAGTGCTTTCCGGATGCCCTTACTAGCTGCCTGTCTGCCAATGGGAGGGAGCGGATCAAATAGGAGTCTGAGCGTCGGACCTGTCTGCCGGTTCCTAACGCGTTTCCCCCAGTCAGCGGCTGGGCTTTTTCAAAGGATAAAATCAGATATAGTTTTTCTTACCGCCCTCTACTTTTAAAGGGCAAGTGTCCAATTGAATTTGTGGGTGTGCCTGTCCGGCCAATCATAACGTCCATATAGTCCTCTGTGTTGTTGCACACCAAAGGCCAATCAAATAATAGAGGGCGTGATTTTTAGAACCAATTGCCATACTCCATATGTCTATTGTTTGTTAGCCACACATCAAAAACGCTGCCATTTCTCAGCAGCATATGTTTTAAAGAAAACGATCAAAGCATACCTTGTTTAAAAACACAATATGTAACTCACATTCAAAACAAAAAATATAACATATTATATATATTTTTATCTATCAGAAATATAACATATTATCGATCTGATATATTGTGATATTCTTACAAAGTTACTGGTAGTGGCTCTGGATCAAATTATGTTATAATAGGGTTGTATTTCTATTGACTATCATAGCACAAATTCTATACCAAATTAAAAATAACATCTTTTATTTTCAAATGCCCATGATTGCTCTAAAAAATGTGTGTATATATATATATATATATATATATATATATATATATATATATATATATATATATACACATATATCTATATATATATATACATATATATCTCTATGAGCTGGGATGCAATCTATATCAGAATGTACGCTGGCAGTCTATTTTATGCTCCTGCTCATAAACGTTTTTTTAGACCATAATGTCCCTTATTTGATATATATTACAACTACCTGATATGTACCATATTATGAGTTATACTATTAAGATATTAAAATTGCACATTCCTATAGATTTGATAAGTTTAAATCGTGATAAAATTATTTAAAAGCACATATTAAACTAGTGTTATTAAACATACCCACAATGAATTACATACCTGAATATAAATTTTAATCTAATTTTCTAATTTAAAAAGATGTTGTTATTATTATATTAAATAAATGTAAAAATTTAAAAAATTAATAATTAGAAAATTTAAAAATTAAAAATCAGTTAAGAAATAGAGAGAATTAAATATTTTTATTCATTGTATTTATTTTCATTTGATTGTTTATATAAGTTTTTATACAAATGCTGCTACATCTATGTCTATATTAAGACCATATGGTTGTAAAGTGTTTAATTTATAAATCCATTTAGTCTCCAACTTTCTTAATTCTAAAAGGCGATTAGGTTTAGTTATAGGAACTCTATCTATAACTTGAACTTTGAGAGAGCTAGGGTTATGTTTGTGGCATTCCAAAAAATGTTTAGGAACACTGTGATTTGTCATCTTTTTATCTATATTATATATGTGTTCATTAACTCGCTGTCTTATTTGGCGTTTCGTACGGCCCACATAAAGTAGGCCACACCCACATTGTAATAAATAGACAACATATATAGATTCACAATTACTTCTAAAAGAGATATTAAAAGTTTCAGTTAATGAACTATTAGAAAATGTAGGGGCTCTATTGACATGTTTGCACATGTTACAACGGGATTTACCCCATCTCATGGTTCCCTTCCATTCACTCAACCAGGTTGTTCCTATTTTTTCGGTCCCTGTTTCACTAGCCTTATTTTTGATAATAGGTTTTATTTTACTTGGAGCAAGAATATTCTTGAGGCTTTTGCCTTTCCTATAGTTGATAGTTGGTTTTTCACCCAATGATGGCCCTAAAACAGGATCTAATTGAAGCAATGGCCAGTGTTTTTTAATTATTTTTTCTAGACTTTTTGAACCTTCATTAAAAGTTGTTATAAATCTCGGTGGATCTAGTTTCGCTGGTTCTGTTAATTTATTATGTATATGAGACCCTATTGCATTTGGTTTATCTATTTTAATATTTATATTTCTCTCTTTTGCAATGGCCCTATTTTTTGCAGCTTGTATTAATTTTGGTTCATAGCCTTTTTCTAGAAATTTTTCTTCTAGAATTTTTGCTTCTGTTTCAAAGTCATTTTCATGTGTACAGTTTCTTTTTATTCTTAAAAATTGACTATATGGAACATTATCCAACCATGATTTTTTTATGTGCGCTTGTGGCTTGTATATAACTATTTCGATCTGTGCTTTTTCAATAACTTTTTACTGCTATTTTTCCTGTGTTATCTGTGAACAATACCAAATCTAAAAATTATATTTTATCTTTCGAACATGAATTTGTAAAAGTTAAATTAAAATCATTACTATTAATATGTTTCATAAAATTATCTATTTCTATCAAATCCCCTTTCCATAGGATGATGACATCATCTATGTATCTACCATATGATACTATGTTACTTAAAAATGGATTATTATTCCAAATATATTTATTCTCAAACGCATTCACATAGAGATTTGCATAGGATGGGGCAAATGTTGTCCCCATCGCTGTGCCTTGGGTCTGTAGATAGTATTTATCTTCAAACATAAAATAGTTATGATTTAAAATAAAATTGATACTATCAATTAAAAACGATATATGTTTCATTGGGATTGACCATTTTAAAAGTTCCTCTTTTATCTTATTTGTGCCATTAATATGAGGTATACATGTATACAAGGAAGCAACATCGCAAGTTAGCCAATACATGTCTTCTTCCCATTGTTTACCCTCAAACCTTCTAATTACCTCCGTTGTATCTTTGATATATGCTTTCATATTTTTCACTATTGGTTGGAGGTAAAAATCAACATATTTAGATAGATTATCACTGATTGATCCTATCCCGGACACAATTGGCCTACCAGGTGGATTTTTACTGTCCTTATGGATTTTAGGAAGGTGATATATAATTGCTATGTTTGGCTGAGTATTGAATATAAATTTGAACTCATTTTCGTTTATACTGCCCTCTGTTTTTGCTTTATTTTAAAAAAAAAATTATAAAGCTCTTTATTATATATTTCAGTGGGGTCTTTATCTAAAATTTGGTAAGTATCTTTGTCCCTTAACAATTTAAAAGCTTCTTGCATATATTGTTCCCTTTTTTGAATTACAATACCCCCGCCCTTATCGGCGGGGCGTATTATTATCTCTTCATTAGACATAAGTTTTTTAAGAGATTTCCTTTCCATAATGGTCAAATTATCATTATATTTATTTAAAAATTGATTGGCATTTTCCTTTTTAAATAACTCTTCTATTTCATTTAAAACTAGTTTAGAGAAAGATTTCAAATGATCTCCCTGTGCCCCTACTGGATTAAAAGTTGATTTACCTTTAAAGTGCGAGTGCTGAATTTCTGGTTCTATTTCATGTATAGATATATCTAATGTATCGATGAGCTCATTGATATGGTTTTCTGTACATTCAACTGATGAATCTTTTGAATTATGTGCTCCCGAACATTTGCTAAATGTTACATTTTCAGTTTCCAAGTCCTTCAATATATTTAAGATACCTAGATCTGTGGCCTCCATATATGTGTTGTTAGCAACATTTTTGTTTAGGGGATTTTTAAGGTAATACCTCTTCAGGGTTAACTTTCTCACATATTTGTGGATATCTACATACATCTCAAATTTGTTTGGACCTGCTTTGGGGGCAAACTTTAAACCTTTTTGTAAGAGACTGATGTCATTAGAGTCTAAATTGACCTCAGCCAGATTAAAAATGTCACTTTTGGTTTTGTTTATTCTATTCTTGAGCGTCCTGTTAGCCTGTATCTTTTTTTCCTCTTCTTCTCTTTCTAATGATCTTTTTCTTTGTCTTATTCGTTCTGTTGGTCTTTCTTGAGGAGCATGGTTGTGACCCTGGCCTAAAAAATTTCGATTATCAGTTACTTCTTTAGGTCTCGCTCCTTTACCTTCCCAAATGGGTTCATCCTGTCTTTGAGAATGATTAGTTAAAGGTTCATACCTATTATTTGTATCTATTTGTACTCGTGGACTAGCATAATTGTTTGTTGTATAACTTGGTCTACGTCTCCATTGTGGGTAGTTATCCGAATAATTTTATTTATACTGTTGGCGTGAACTGCCATTGTATGTATTATTAGATTTTGTATTTTGATATGTATTTTGTCTAGTTTGATTATTATTTGTATGTTTATTATATTGTCCTGAAAATGTATCTCTATTGCTATATTGAGCATTATAGGGTCTTTCTGGATATATCCTAGTTTGTTGCATATGTATTTTTCTAGGTTCTTCATAGGACCTTATTGAAAAACTATTTGTATTATGATTTGTTGTAGTATTGATTATACTCTCTGAATTTTTTCCATTTGCATCTTGTTTTTGAACTATTTTTTTGTTATATGTATATACCTTATTTTCTTTAAAATCCAGAATATCCCTTTTTAATTTTTTCTGTTTACTATATTGTAAATCCCTATCCAATTGACTCACCCTAAACTGAATACTTTTATTTCTGTTAATCCATTTCTCAACATTTCTATACGGTTGAATTTTTTAAATAACCTCTTCCAATTCTATCTTTACCTTATTGAGTCTAAATTCTCTATATTTTATTAGTGTTTTAATAAATTTGTTAGAACATTCTTGAGCTGCTGTTTCCCACTCAGTAACAAATTCAACCTCATCTAGCTCAAAAGCTGGTTGTTTTAATATACGCAAACCTCTTGGTATAACCGTATGAGTTAAATAGTTCTCTAGAAGGATAAGATCTTGCCAATCCCTGGCATCCTGAAATAAGTTTTTCTAGATCTTTAAATAGTTCTTCTGGGTCTATTTCAGCTATATTGGGTTCTTCTATATTATGGTCCAGCAAATTAGTATTTCTTGTGCGGCTATCTCTATGTGGATTATGCCCAAATTCTTTTAAAATAACATTTGCCATGACCTCTGACATAGGTTCAGACATTGGTTCAAATACTGGTTCAGACATAAGAGCAGCAATTACAGGATATGTGGAAGAAAGAGGAAATACAACAGAGAAAGAAGTAAATTGCGCTATATGAACTGACTCAGTATCCACAAGGACTATAACTGTATGTGTATCTTAACAATAATAAGTGGATAAATATAGAAAAAATATATAAAAAATTACATATAAACAAATTGCATAAAAAATTGCATATAAAATTACATAAAAACAAATTAATCAAATGTGAAATCCACAATAGCACCTTTGATATAAATATATAGCAGAAAATATATATAGCAGCACCTTAACGGCTTAATATGTACAAATTGATTATAAACAATTTAAAAAGAAGAATTGCTTGACCATAAATTAAATAAAACTTGTATAGAAAAGATTTCTCAGAAAATCACCTTAAGCCGTTAAGTTAAGGTGCTGCTATATATATTTTCTGCTATATATTTATATTAAAGGTGCTATTGTGGATTTTACATTTGATTAATTTGTTTTTATGCAATTTGTTTTTATGTAATTTTGTATATATTTTTTCTATATTTATCCACTTATTATTGTTAAGATACACATACAGTTATAGTCCTTGTGGATACTGAGTCAGTTCATATAGCGCAATTTACTTCTTTCTCTGTTGTATTTCCTCTTTCTTCCACATATCCTGTAATTGCTGCTCTTATGTCTGAACCAGTATTTGAACCAATGTCTGAACCTATGTCAGAGGTCATGGCAAATGTTATTTTAAAAGAATTTGGGCATAATCCACATAGAGATAGCCGCACAAGAAATACTAATTTGCTGGACCATAATATAGAAGAACCCAATATAGCTGAAATAGACCCAGAAGAACTATTTAAAGATCTAGAAAAACTTTCATTTCAGGATGCCAGGGATTGACAAGATCGTATCCTTCTAGAGAACTATTTAACTCATAAGGTTATACCAAGAGATTTGCGTATATTAAAACAACCAGCTTTTGAGCTAGATGAGGTTGAATTTGTTACTGAGTGGGAAACAGCAGCTCAAGAATGTTCTAACAAATTTATTAAAACACTAATAAAATATAGAGAATTTAGACTCAATAAGGTAAAGATAGAATTGGAAGAGGTTATTTCAAAAATTCAACCATATAGAAATGTTGAGAATTGGATTAACAGAAATAAAAGTATTCAGTTTAGGGTGAGTCAATTGGATAGGGATTTACAATATAGTAAACAGAAAAAATTAAAAAGGGATATTCTGGATTTTAAAGAAAATAAGGTATATACATATAACAAAAAAATAGTTAAAAAATAAGATGCAAATGGAAAAAATTCAGAGAGTATAATCAATACTACAACAAATCATAATACAAATAGTTTTTCAATAAGGTCCTATGAAGAACCTAGAAAAATATATATGCAACAAACTAGGATATATCCAGAAAGACCCTATAATGCTCAATATAGCAATAGAGATACATTTTCAGGACAATATAATAAACATACAAATAATAATAATCAAACTAGACAAAATACATATCAAAATACAAAATCTAATAATACATACAATGGCAGTTCACGCCAACAGTATAAATCAAATTATTCGGATAACTACCCACAATGGAGACGTAGACCAAGTTATACAACAAACAATTATGCTAGTCCACGAGTACAAATAGATACAAATAATAGGTATGAACCTTTAACTAATCATTCTCAAAGACAGGATGAACCCATTTGGGAAGGTAAAGGAGCGAGACCTAAAGAAGTAACTGATAATCGAAATTTTTTAGGCCAGGGTCACAACCATGCTCCTCAAGAAAGACCAACAGAACGAATAAGACAAAGAAAAAGATCATTAGAAAGAGAAGAAGAGGAAATAGAGGAGGAAAAAAGATACAGGCTAACAGGACGCTCAAGAATAGAATAAACAAAACCAAAAGTGATATTTTTAATCTGGCTGAGGTCAATTTAGACTCTGACATCAGTCTCTTACAAAAAAAAGTTTGCCCCCAAAGCAGGTCCAAACAAATTTGAGATGTATGTAGATATCCACAAATATGTGAGAAAGTTAACCCTGAAGAGGTATTACCTTAAAAATCCCCTAAACAAAAATGTTGCTAACAACACATATATGGAGGCTACAGATCTAGGTATCTTAAATATATTGAAGGACTTGGAAACTGAAAATGTAACATTTAGCAAATGTTCGGGAGCACATAATTCAAAAGATTCATCAGTTGAATGTACAGAAAACCATATCAATGAGCTCATCGATACATTAGATATATCTATACATGAAATAGAACCAGAAATTCAGCACTCGCACTTTAAAGGTAAATCAACTTTTAATCCAGTAGGGGCACAGGGAGATCATTTGAAATCTTTCTCTAAACTAGTTTTAAATGAAATAGAAGAGTTATTTAAAAAGGAAAATGCCAATCAATTTTTAAATAAATATAATGATAATTTGACCATTATGGAAAGGAAATATCTTAAAAAACTTATGTCTAACGAAGAGATAATAATACGCCCCGCCGATAAGGGCGGGGGTATTGTAATTCAAAAAAGGGAACAATATATGCAAGAAGCTTTTAAATTAAGGGACAAAGATACTTACCAAATTTTAGATAAAGACCCCACTGAAATATATAATAAAGAGCTATATAAAAAAAAAAAAATTTAAATAAAGCAGTATAAACGAAAATGAGTTCAAATTTATATTCAATACGCAGCCAAACATAGCAATTATATATCACCTTCCTAAAATCCATAAGGACAGTAAAAATCCACCTGGTAGGCCAATTGTGTCCGGGATAGGATCAATCGGTTATAATCTATCTAAATATGTTGATTTTTACCTCCAACCAATAGTGAAAAATATGAAAGCATATATCAAAGATACAACGGAGGTAATTAGAAGGTTTGAGGGTAAACAATGGGAAGAAGACGTGTATTGGCTAACTTGCGATGTTGCTTCCTTGTATACATGTATACCTCATATTAATGGCACAAATAAGATAAAAGAGGAACTTTTAAAATGGTCAATCCCAATGAAACATATATCGTTTTTAATTGATAGTATCAATTTTATTTTAAATCATAACTATTTTATGTTTGAAGATAAATACTATCTACAGACCCAAGGCACAGCGATGGGGACAACATTTGCCCCATCCTATGCAAATCTCTATGTGAATGCGTTTGAGAATAAATATATTTGGAATAATAATCCATTTTTAAGTAACATAGTATCATATGGTAGATACATAGATGATGTCATCATCCTATGGAAAGGGGATTTGATAGAAATAGATCATTTTATGAAACATATTAATAGTAATGATTTTAATTTAACTTTTACAAATTCATGTTCGAAAGATAAAATAGAATTTTTAAATTTGGTATTGTTCACAGATAACACAGGAAAAATAGCAGTAAAAAATTATCGAAAAAGCACAGATCGAAATAGTTATATACAAGCCAAAAGCGCACATAAAAAATCATGGTTGGATAATGTTCCATATAGTCAATTTTTAAGAATAAAAAGAAACTGTACACATGAAAATGACTTTGAAACAGAAGCAAAAATTCTAGAAGAAAAATTTCTAGAAAAAGGCTATGAACCAAAATTAATACAAGCTGCAAAAAATAGGGCCATTGCAAAAGAGAGAAATATAAATATTAAAATAGATAAACCAAATGCAATAGGGTCTCATATACATAATGAATTGACAGAACCAGCGAAACTAGATCCACCGAGATTTATAACAACTTTTAATGAAGGTTCAAAAAGTCTAGAAAAAATAATTTAAAAACACTGGCCATTGCTTCAATTAGATCCTGTTTTAGGGCCATCATTGGGTGAAAAAAACAGCTATCAACTATAGGAAAGGCAAAAGCCTCAAGAATATTCTTGCTCCAAGTAAAATAAAACCTATTATCAAAAATAAGGCTAGTGAAACAGGGACCGAAAAAATAGGAACAACCTGGTTGAGTGAATGGAAGGGAACCATGAGATGTGGAAAATCCCGTTGTAACATGTGCAAACATGTCAATAGAGCCCCTACATTTTCTAATAGTTCATTAACTGAAACTTTTAATATCTCTTTTAGAAGTAACTGTGAATCTATATATGTTGTCTATTTATTACAATGTGGGTGTGGCCTACTTTATGTGGGCTGTACGAAACGCCAAATAAGACGGCGAGTTAATGAACACATATATAATATAGATAAAAAGATGACAAATCACAGTGTTCCTGAACATTTTTTGGAATGCCACAAACATAACCCTAGCTCTCTCAAAGTTCAAGTTATAGATAGAGTTCCTATAACTAAACCTAATCGCCTTTTAGAATTAAGAAAGTTGGAGACTAAATGGATTTATAAATTAAACACTTTACAACCATATGGTCTTAATATAGACATAGATGTAGCAGCATCTGTATAAAAACTTATATAAACAATCAAATGAAAATAAATACAATGAATAAAAATATTTAATTCTCTCTATTTCTTAACTGATTTTTAATTTTTAAATTTTAAATTTTCTAATTATTAATTTTTAAATTTTTAAATTTTTACATTTATTTAATATAATAACATCTTTTTAAATTAGAAAATTAGATTAAAATTTATATTCAGGTATGTAATTCATTGTGGGTATGTTTAATAACACTAGTTTAATATGTGCTTTTAAATAATTTTATCACGATTTAAACTTATCAAATCTATAGGAATGTGCAATTTTAATATCTTAATAGTATAACTCATAATATGGTACATATCAGGTAGTTGTAATATATATCAAATAAGGGACATTATGGTCTAAAAAAACGTTTATGAGCAGGAGCATAAAATAGACTGCCAGCGTACATTCTGATATAGATTGCATCCCAGCTCATAGAGATATATATGTATATATATATATATATGTATATATTTATATATATATATATATATATATATATATATATATATATATATGTGTGTATATATATGTATATATATATATATATATATATATATATATATATATATATATATATATATATATATATATATATATATATATATATATATACACATTTTTTAGAGCAATCATGGGCATTTGAAAATAAAAGATGTTATTTTTAATTAGGTATAGAATTTGTGCTATGATAGTCAATAGAAATACAACCCTATTATAACATAATTTGATCCAGAGCCACTACCAGTAACTTTGTAAGAATATCACAATATATCAGATCGATAATATGTTATATTTCTGATAGATAAAAATATATATAATATGTTATATTTTTTGTTTTGAATGTGAGTTACATATTGTGTTTTTAAACAAGGTATGCTTTGATCGTTTTCTTTAAAACATATGCTGCTGAGAAATGGCAGCGTTTTTTATGTGTGGCTAACAAACAATAGACATATGGAGTATGGCAATTGGTTCTAAAAATCACGCCCTCTAATATTTGATTGGCCTTTGGTGTGCAACAACACAGAGGACTATATGGACGTTATGATTGGCCGGACAGGCACACCCACAAATTCAATTGGACACTTGCCCTTTAAAAGTAGAGGGCGGTAAGAAAAACTATATCTGATTTTATCCTTTGAAAAAGCCCAGCCGCTGACTGGGGGAAACGCGTTAGGAACCGGCAGACAGGTCCGACGCTCAGACTCCTATTTGATCCGCTCCCTCCCATTGGCAGACAGGCAGCTAGTAAGGGCATCCGGAAAGCCCTGCTACAGAAGCCGGTTTTGTGCATATCAACATCCGGGGACACTGACTTTCCTAGGTAGCAGTGTGGAGCGGTCATACAAGTGGAGGAAAGAGAGTTGAACTCTGATTGCCTTTTTTAATCTCACTTTTTTAATCTCACTTCTAGTAAGTGCATCTTATTTATGTGTGCAAATGCTGTTAATAAAAATCTACACTTGAATCCTTTGTGCGCTCTCTCTCTCCTTTTTTGCATGTACTACAGAATCTTAATGTACATGTTTCTCAATGTCCAATACACTCTTGGAGCATAAAAATACAAACCACAAAATAGTTAAAATAAAATTTGCTGCCTGTGATGTGATTAAATAGTAGCCACTAGCCAGTTATTAGGTCTTATGACACACAACATTGTCATGTTTTCTTGGACAGTCATTCTGTGGACAGTGGTATAATTAACAAATGAAGCAGTGTAAGCCACACACACACACATATATATATAATTTTTTTTTTATTATTTTTTAAACATTTTAATTTGACTGAAAATGAGCCCTGCTCCTGTCCAGGAATCCTTTACAGACATATAGCAGTAGTGGTGGGGGGCTGCTCCTTTCAGAAATGCTGTGCCTTGCTGATATAAAATACATTGTAAATGCAGTTAAGTTAACCCAGAAGCTAATAGCAGAGGAGACTGCAGTTTTAGCCTTTTTGAGAGCCATGGGGTTAACTGCATCTGCTATGTATTTAAGCCGTTTCTCAGAGAGCAGGAAATTGTGTGGGAGGTTCCATAATGTTTACATACCCTAAGTTTCAGACTGCAGACGTCCCTAGGGGGAAATATAAGTAAGTGGCTTTCTCTGCTCTTCATTCCTGCATGGGTTCTGCTTTAAGATTTCTAGATTTATCGGCTGCTTCTCAGAACAGAAAGTGAAAGTCAGAGCCATTTTACAAATGTGTGCTAAAAGCAACCACTAGATGGAGCTGGTTTGCAAGAAATCACAAATAAATTAATGCATTGCAGCCACTTCTGAAGGAATTTTTTATGTAGGAAAAAATCACGACTCCTTGCGGTTTTAAAATCGCAGCAATTAATCGCGGTTTTAAAATCGCAGCAATTAATCGCGGTTTTAAATCACATATGCGATTAATTGTGCAGCCCTAATATATATATATATATATATATATATATATATATATATATATATATATATATATATATATATATATATATATATATATATATATATATATATATACAGGGAGTGCAGAATTATTAGGCAAGTTGTATTTTTGAGGATTAATTTTATTATTGAACAACAACCATGTTCTCAATGAACCCAAAAAACTCATTAATATCAAAGCTGAATAGTTTTGGAAGTAGTTTTTAGTTTGTTTTTAGTTATAGCTATTTTAGGGGGATATCTGTGTGTGCAGGTGACTATTACTGTGCATAATTATTAGGCAACTTAACAAAAAACAAATATATACCCATTTCAATTATTTATTTTTACCAGTGAAACCAATATAACATTTCAACATTCACAAATATACATTTCTGACATTCAAAAACAAAACAAAAGCAAATCAGTGACCAATATAGCCACCTTTCTTTGCAAGGACACTCAAAAGCCTGCCATCCATGGATTCTGTCAGTGTTTTGATCTGTTCACCATCAACATTGCGTGCAGCAGCAACCACCGCCTCCCAGACACTTTTCAGAGAGGTGTACTGTTTTCCCTCCTTGTAAATCTCACATTTGATGATGGACCACAGGTTCTCAATGGGGTTCAGATCAGGTGAACAAGGAGGCCATGTCATTAGATTTTCTTCTTTTATATCCTTTCTTGCCAGCCACGCTGTGGAGTACTTGGACGCGTGTGATGGAGCATTGTCCTGCATGAAAATCATGTTTTTCTTGAAGGATGCAGACTTCTTCCTGTACCACTGCTTGAAGAAGGTGTCTTCCAGAAACTGGGAGTTGAGCTTCACTCCATCCTCAACCCGAAAAGGCCCCACAAGCTCATCTTTGATGATACCAGCCCAAACCAGTACTCCACCTCCACCTTGCTGGCGTCTGAGTCGGACTGGAGCTCTCTGCCCTTTACCAATCCAGCCACGGGCCCATCCATCTGGCCCATCAAGACTCACTCTCATTTCATCAGTCCATAAAACCTTAGAAAAACAGTCTTGAGATATTTCTTGGCCCAGTCTTGACGTTTCAGCTTGTGTGTCTTGTTCAGTGGTGGTCGTCTTTCAGCCTTTCTTACCTTGGCCATGTCTCTGAGTATTGCACACCTTGTGCTTTTGGGCACTCCAGTGATGTTGCAGCTCTGAAATATGGCCGAACTGGTGGCAAGTGGCAAGTGGCATCTTGGCAGCTGCACGCTTGACTTTTCTCAGTTCATGGGCAGTTATTTTGCGCCTTGGTTTTTCCACACGCTTCTTGCGACCCTGTTGACTATTTTGAATGAAACGCTTGATTGTTCGATGATCATGCTTCAGAAGCTTTGCAATTTTAAGAGTGCTGCATCCCTCTGCAAGATATCTCACTATTTTTTACTTTTCTGAGCCTGTCAAGTCCTTCTTTTGACCCATTTTGCCAAAGGAAAGGAAGTTGCCTAATAATTAATTATGCACACCTGATATAGGGTGTTGATGTCATTAGACCACACCCCTTCTCATTACAGAGATGCACATCACCTAATATGCTTAATTGGTAGTAGGCTTTCGAGCCTATACAGCTTGGAGTAAGACAACATGCATAAAGAGGATGATGTGGTCAAAATACTCATTTGCCTAATAATTCTGCACTCCCTGTATATATATATATGTATGTATGTATGTATGTATGTGTGTGTGTGTGTGTGTATATATATATATATATATATATATATATATATATATATATACATAAAATTAAATAATTATTGCAATAGACATTGATTATTTATTTTGCTGCTTTATGCTGTAAAATACATCTAAAATTGTGCTTGTTTCACTTTTTCCCAGAGAGGTTTGGGTTAATACTTTTAGGCAATGTATGTAAGCTTTTGTTTACTTCCCCCTAAGATTCTCAGCAGCCACATGTTTCTAAAAAGGTGGATTATCGGTTTTGCATCAACAATCATGATATAAGTATTCTTTGCAATAGTAACTAAGTTAAATCAGTGCTAAACCACCTTAAGGGAAGAGATAAGGGCAGGCTTCCCCAATCTCTCTAAACTGCACAAGAGTTCATGCTATATCTGAATATTAGTTTGCGATTGGTTAGGATTCTTTTGTTCTGGGGGACAGAGAAATCAGTGAAATGAATAAACATAACACAATATACTCCTTTGACAAAATGAAGTTGCAGTTTTCATTGCAAAATTAGTCTCAGATCTGAAGGTTCAAAATCATGTAGTTTACAATTTGTGTTTAGTGGCCCTTTAACCCTCAGCGTGTGGTACAGCAGTGCCGTGAGACAATGTCTGCACACAGCAGGTTCAGTTTAATCATTTTTGTAGATGTGGATGGAATATTCACTTAAATACTATTATTAACTCTTGCTACACACAAAGGAATCAACTATTCCATTCAAAGCACACAGATAAGCCCAGGTGATATTGTATTTAATGCTGCAGAGCATACCCCCATATATAGCATGTCATTTCCACGTAAAGAGGTACAACATGCATAGTATGACTAAATCTAAGGGATTCCTGGTTGTGTACAACATGAGACACACAATCTATTCCAGAATGTAATAGCGCTGCCACCGTGCAGCAGCAAATAACAGCACACCATTGGAGCAGCCCTGGGGGGGGAAGCAATACAGGGATATATATTGTCTGGACCATCACAACTGCTGTATACCTGTATCAGCCAGCAGTAGCACTACCTATTGCATCTTGCACTGTTATGTGAGACTGTAATTGGTGCCATGCAAAGTTGTATCGGATAACCAGAAAACACCTCACCTGTATGGTGGTTCCCCTAGGCAGCTACTTGTTTTTGCCTAATGACATATTCAGCCCTGTGTATACCGGATAACCTGTAAATTTATACAAAAATGTATTCCCATCTGGATAATTCCATTATTTTAATCAATTGTGCTCTGGGAAGAAAAATGTAAAATCTAATGTATCTAAATACATAATAAAAAGACAATGCAACATTTGGACACCAACATTTTTCAGAAATATTTTACAGCAAAAGCAGGCAAAATGAATAATTATTATTATTTTTTATTTATAAAGCGCCAACAGATTCCACAGTGTGAGCTAGTATTACTGAGTGGAGCGCAAATATTGCACTAACGTAAGCAAAATTTTGCGCTCCACTCGTAATTTGGCCCTTTATTTGGGAGATTACGGGGTGAATTTAATATCCCTAACTATGTACTAAACCCACACCGTTTTATCATTTGGCAAGTGTTTTTATGATTTGAAATAGATCCAATCAGATTTTTAGCTTTGATTATTTCTCTCTCTCTCTCTACCTATGTGGATGAAGCCTTCCATTCCAAAGGTGATCTGTTTCTAAGTTCAGTCTTGTTTGCCAGGCTGTTAAATGTTTTAACAGTGCTTGTAATTTTGAATTTTTAAAGGGACATGAAACATTTTTCTTTCATTATTTAGATAGAACATACAATTTTAAACATTCCAATTTACTTTGCTTCATTCTTCCGATATCCTTTATTGAAGAAATACAAATACACATGGGTGAGACAATCTCACTAGGCATCGATGTGCCCCCTCCAGTCAGCAGCTACTGAGCCTATTTAGATATGATTTTCAACAAAGGATATCAAGCAAATGAAGCCAATTAGATAACATAATTAAATTCGAAAGTTCTTTCTAAAGAATGACAGAAAAAATGGATTTCTATTTCACCTATAGTGGCTGAAAATGCTAAAAATTTAGAGTGAACTGGATGTGTTTTTTTTGTTTGTTTGTTTGGGGGGGGTTTTCCAACAGAAAAAAAAAACTGTCTATTTCAAATGACAAAATTTATTGTTAAAGAGACAGTATTCACCATTTTTCATATAACTGCATAACTACTATAAAGAAGAATATGAAAAGATACTGATCTAAAAATCCAGCATAAAACCTTTTTAAAAACGTATTTAGAAGCTCCCAGTTTAGCACTGTGAATAAGGTTAGGCTGGGACAACCAGTGAAAGAGGCTGATAGCAGAACCTCCCTCCTTCCTTGCATATGAAAAGACAGATAGCATAAACAGGAGCCTACAGGAGTCTGTAAATGTGTTTATACATCTGATACTGTGGGGCTTGATTAGGGGTCTGAAAATCAGCGAAATGTTATTACAAAATAAGCAAAACTAAACACTGTTACAAAAACACTCCCAGATGGGCTATATAAATGCATCATCTACAAAACAGTTATGCAAAGAAAAACCTAGTGTACAATGTCCCTTTAAAGGGGTAGTAAAGTCAAAATTAAACTGTATGATTCTGATAGAGCATACAATTTTAAACAACTTTTCAACTGAATTATTTTAACAATTTCATGGCAGCAGTATTTGCAACAATGTATAACAATTCTGTAAACATTGTTGCGAATACTGATGCCATAGATTGCTAGACATGTACACGCTTTTGAGCTACTATGAGTCTGCCTAGGTTTAATCTTCAACAAAAGATGCTAAAAGAACAAAGCAAATTTGATCAAATAAATGGAAAGTTGTTTAAAATTGCATGCTATATCTAAACCATTAAAGTTTAATTTTGACTTTACAGTCCCTTTTAATGTGTTCTCAGTCATCCATTTTACCTGATAGAGGGTTCTCCCTTACCTTTATGTTGTCCTTAGAAATAGCTGCTTTTGCATGTTGAACAAGATACCTATACTAGAAATATTAATACTGCAATATCCTCTGTAGAAAAGCTATATAAACCTGAGGCAGCAGCAGAAAATCAACCCTTCTCATGGGAGAAAAAGAGCCAAACCCATTTGGATACAATCTCTTATTAGCTGCTTGCATTGTCTCTTTACAGGTTTTAATAGAAAATGTTCACTTATTCATAATGAAACAACTTTGCAATATACTGTTATTTATTTACATTTCATGCAATTTAGCTCTAAAAAGCGAGTATTTATTTTACTTCTCAGAGCTGAAAATGCATTCTGCTAACCCTGCTATGTCTTACTCTAATTGGCTTTGACAGAGAACTGCAACACAATGTGATTTTATACTAATTTAAAGGGACAGTCAAAATTAAACTTTCATGATTCAGATAGCGCATGCAATTTTAAACAACTTTCCAATTTAATTTTATCATCAAATTAGCTTTTTTCACTTGGTATTTTTTGTTAAAGGCTAAACCTAAACAACCTCTTAGCTCAGAGTATTTTGAAAGTTTTTCACAGTTAGATAGTACTAGTTCATGTGCGTCATATAGATAACATTGTGCTCACTCCCGTGGAGTTATTTAGGAGTCTACACTGATTAGCTAAGCTGCATGTTTGTCAAAAGAACTGAGATAAGGTCACAGAGGTAAATAGTGTATTAATATAACCATATTGGTTATGCAAAACTGGGGAATGGGTAAAAAAGTGATCATCTATCTTTTTAAACAATAACAATTCTGATGTAGACTGTCCCTTTAATGACTGTCACTGATCTTGCCTGCAGACTTAAGCCCCAATTTGCTCCTCAAAATAAAGCAAGTGTTAGGTGGCAGTTGGCAGTTTAAATACAAATGCAGCAAACAAGGTGTTAGTTTAGTTTTAAGACTGTTTTTCTATAGCAACATTACACAGCGTTGCTGTTCCTTTAATATTATGGGAACAGAGATTAGAACAGTAATTTTGTAGTATTCAAGTGTTTCTCTGTGGAATGTTTATAAGGTCAAAGTTAATAACCTGTGTATTTGTTATTCCTTATCATGCTTATATGACAATAAAATTGATTTCTTGCATGATCTGGGAATGAAGTTCCAGGCAAATAATAAAGTGTTTTGTACATTCTATATCTGTTATGGAAGACCCTTAAAGGGACATGTAACCCAAACATTTTCTTTCATGATTCAGATAGAGAATAAAATTTTAAACAATTTTCTAATTTGCGTCTATTATCTAATGTTTCATTTTCTTGGTATCATTTGTTGAAGGAGCAGCTATGCACTAATGGTTTCTAACTGAACACATGGGTAAGCCATTCACAATCAATATATATGCAGCCACCAATCACTAGTTAGAACCTAGGTTATCTGCTGCTCCTAAACTTGCCTAGATAAACCTTTCAGTAAAGGATAGCAAGAGAAGGAATCAAATTAAATAATCAAAGTAAATTGTAAAGTTGTTTCAAATTGTATCATGAAAAAAATGTTTGGGTTTCATGTCCCTTTAACCCCTTAATGACCACAGCACTTTTCCATTTTCTGTCCGTTTGGGACCAAGGCTATTTTTACATTTCTGCGGTGTTTGTGTTTAGCTGTAATTTTCCTCTTACTCATTTACTGTACCCACACATATTATATACCGTTTTTCTCGCCATTAAATGGACTTTCTAAAGATACCATTATTTTCATCATATCTTATAATTTACTATAAAAAATTTTATAAAATATGAGGAAAAAATTGAAAAAAACACACTTTTTCTAACTATGACCCCCAAAATCTGTTACACATCTACAACCACCAAAAAACACCCGTGCTAAATAGTTTCTAAATTTTGTCCTGAGTTTAGAAATACCCAATGTTTACATGTTCTTTGCTTTTTTTGTAAGTTATAGGGCCATAAATACAAGTAGCACTTTGCTATTTCCAAACCATTATTTTTCAAAATTAGCGCTAGTTACATTAGAACACTAATATCTTTCAGGAATCTCTGAATATCCATTGACATGTATATATTTTTTTTTAGTAGACATCCCAAAGTATTCATCTAGGCCCATTTTGGTATATTTCATGCCACCATTTCACCGCCAAATGCGATTAAATACAAAAAATCGTTTTTTTTTACAAATTTTTTCACAAACTTTTGGTTTCTCACTGAAATTATTTACAAACAGCTTGTGCAATTATGGCTTAAATGGTTGTAAATTCTTCTCTGGGATCCCCTTTGTTCAGAAATAGCAGACATATATGGCTTTGGCGTTGCTTTTTAGTAATTAGAAGGCTGCTAAATGCCACTGCGCACTACACGTGTATTATGCCCAGCAGTGAAGGGGTTAATTATGGAGCATGTAGGGAGCTTTTAGGGATAATTTTAGCTTTAGTGTAGTGTAGTAGACAACCCCAAGTATTGATCTAGGCCAATTTTGGTATATTTCATGCCACCATTTCACCGCCAAATGCGATCAAATTAAAAAAAACGTTAAATTTTTCACAATTTTAGGTTTCTCACTGAAATCATTTACAAACAGCTTGTGCAATTATGGCACAAATGGTTTTAAATGCTTCTCTGGGATCCCCTTTGTTCAGAAATAGCAGACATATATGGCTTTGGCGTTGCTTTTTGGTAATTAGAAGGCCGCCAAATGCTGCTGCATTTCACACGTGTATTATGGCTAGCAGTGAAGGGGTTAATTATGTAGCTTGTAGGGAGCTTGCAGGGTTAATTTTAGCTTTAGTGTAGAGCTCAGCCTCCCACCTGAAACATGAGACCCCCTGATCCCTCCCAAACAGCTCTCTTCCCTCCCCCACCCCACAATTGTCCCCGCCATCTTAAGTACTAGCAGAAACTCTGACAGTACTAAAATAAAAGCTATATTTGGGCTTTTTTTGTGTTTTTTTTTAGCATATTTACATATGCTGCTGTGTAGGATCCCCCCTTAGCCCCCAGCCTCACTGATCCCCCACCAAAGAGCTCTCTAACCCTCCCCCTCTGCCTTAATGGGCGCCATCTTGGGTACTGGCAGCTGTCTGCCAGTACCCAGTTTAGTGAAAAAATGTGACTTTTTTTAAAAAAAAAAACATTTTCTGTAGTGTAGCTTCCCCCCCCCCCCCCCCAAGATCAACCCCCCACCCCTTCCAGATCTCTTAGCTGATTATTTACAGCTTTCAAAAATCTTTTATTTTTTTACTTTTTCAAGTTTATTTTTCTGTAGTGTAGCGATTCCCTCCCGCTCCCGCCCCGTGCACGCGCCCGCCCGCCGCCCCCCGTGCACGCGCGCGCTCCCGTGCGCGCTCCCGCCCCCGATCCCGCCCCCCTCCAGTCCACTCGGCACATCGATGGCCGCCCACCCGCCTCCCAGACTTGCTCCCACCCACCAACGATACCGGCCACCGATGTCCGGTGCAGAGAGGGCCACAGAGTGGCTCTCTCTGCATCGGATGGCCAAGGGGGGTTATTGCAGGATGCCTCGATATCAAGGCATCACTGCAATAACCGGAAAGCAGCTGGAAGCGAGCAGGATCGCTTCCAGCTGCTTTCCAGACCAAGGACGTACGCCACACGTCCTCGGTCATTAACTGTCTTTTTTTTGAGGACGTGTGGCGTACGTCCTTGGTCGTTAAGGGGTTAAAGGGATAGGAAAGTCAAAATTAAACTTGCAAGAATCAGATAGAGCATGCAGTTTTAAGACACTTTTAAAATCACTTCTATTTTCAAATGTGCTTTGTTCTCTTGGTATCCCTTGTTTAAAGTGAATACACACATATCCTACACTAGTAGGAGCTAGATGGTGATTGGTGCCTGCATACATTGGTCTCTTGTGATTGGTTATTTGGCTAACTAGATGTGTACAACTAGCTGCCAGTAGTGCAATGCTGTTCCTTCAGCAAAGGATAACTAGATAATGTTTGATCATAAAAGCAAATGTAAAAGTTGTTTAAAATTGTAAATTCTATCTGAATTATGAAGGACATTTCTGGGGTTTCCTGTCCCTTTAAAGGGACATGAAACCCAACATTTTTCTTTCATTATTCAGACAGAGCATACCATTTTAAAAAAAGTTTCCAATTTACTTCTATTATCAAATTTGCTTTGTTCCCATGATATTCTTTGTTGAAAAGATATCTAGATAGGTAACGTGCATGCCTTAATCACTACATTACAGGAAAATAGTGCTGCCATCTAGTGCTCTTGCTAATATATAACATTGTTGCAAAACTGTTGCCATATAGTGTTGCAGACACGTGCACACTCCTTGGTTTACCTCTTTTGCTTTTCAACACAGGATAACAAGAAAACAAAGAAAATTTGATAATATAAGAAATTGGAAAGTTGTTTTAAAATTGTATTCTCTACCTGAATCATGAAAAAATCTAAATAAACCCCTGTGATATCTTAAAAGGGACATAAAACCCCCAAAATGTCTGATGTGTGTGTGCCCCCCCCCCCTGTCCAGATAAGATATCATATGGAACTATGATTCCTTAAAGGGATATAAAACAGCCTGTTTGTAACAAACGCACTAAGCAGTGGCTTATACTTAAATGGTAAATTCCATTTAAAATTATGAATCTTATTTTTAAACTTAATTTGTGGAGTGTCCATTACTTCCTGTCACAGCCCACACGGGGGTTAAGTCTCTACAGGAAGCTTATCTAGCATGATGTCATCAAACTTCTAGAGTAACATGAGCTGGTTAAAGGGCCATTATACACTCATTTTTTCTTTGCATAAATGTTTTGTAGATGATCTATTTATAAAGCCCATAAAGTTGTGTTTTTTTTTTTTTTAATAAATGTATAGTTTTGCTTATTTTTAAATAACATTGCTCTGATTTTCAGACTCCTAACCAAGCCCCAAAGTTTTACTTGAATTACCGTCAGCTACCTTCTCCAGCTTGCTCCTGTTTGTGTAAAGGGTCTTTTCATATGCAAAAGGAGGGGGGGGGGTGTCTTATTTCCCACTTGCAGTGGGCTTTTCAACTTAACTAAACTGAAAGCTGCTAAGTAAGTTTTTAAACCATTTTATACTGGATTTTTATATTCGTATCTGTGCATCTTATTCTTTATAGTAGTGTCTATTACATGCACTTATATGAAAATTAGTCTATACTGTCCCTTTAATTATTAAGTGAATACTAGCTAAACAGGGAGTCAGGTTTGCCCATGCTCAGAAGAAGCAGAAAGCAACCTAAGTTTCCTACATGACAGCTCTCATTTCGCTGAGAACAGTGGCTGCACTGAGAATTTCTAAGTGCTAATTTTGAGAGGAATTGTACTGTTTTTTGGGGGGTTTTTTATATCCCTTTAACATATTAAATAGTACTCCTTTTACAGGCACATTGTAGTGCAAAAATGACATGCTCTACTTCATTACAAGTCCATGTGTTTAACTCCTGCAAGGGGGTTAAAGTACCGCTTAGCATCTGGGTCATTCTGCTGCTGCTGATTTGGCTCATCAGCTGTGTACCCTTAGTTAGCAGTTCTCTGTGTTTCCCTAGTGGTAACTTTTTATTGTTGTTTAAAAAGACAGATAATCCCTTTATTACCCATTCCCCAGTTTTGCATAACCAACACTGTTATATTAATGTATTTTAAAGGGGCACTGAAGTCAAAACTAAACTTTCATTATTCAGATAGAGCATGCAACTTTAAACAACTTTACAATTTACTTCCATTAACAAAATGTGCACACTCTTTTATATTTACATGTTTTTAAGTCACCAGCTCCTACTGAGCATGTGCAAGAATTCACAGAATAAGCGTATATGCATTTGTGATTGGCTGATTGCTATCACATGGTGCGTGTATGCATTTGTGATTGGCTGATTGCTATCACATGGTACGTGTATGCATTTGTGATTGGCTGATGGCTGTCACATGGTACAGGGGGAGTGGAAATAGACATAACTTTTAAAATTGTCAGAAAAAAAATCTACTACTCATTTGAAGTTCAGACTAAGTGCTATTGCATTGTCTTGTTATCTTGCATTTGTTGATTGTGCAAATCTACTGTTTTGACTGTTCCTTTAAACCTGTGATTTTCTTGTATCTAAGCCTCTAAAGACTGCACCCTTATCTCAGTTATTTTGACAGACTTGCATTTCAGGCAATTAGTGCCGACTCCTATGTAACTCCACAGTTATTTATATGGCACACACGAACTAGCACTGTATGGCTGTGAAAAACCTTTCAAAATGCATTTTCAATAGAGGCGACCTTAGAAATTAGCCTATGAGCCTACTTAGGTTTAGCTTTCAACCAAGAGAACAAAGCAAATTTGATTATAAAAATAAATTTGAAAAATAAATCATGAAAGTTTTATTTTGATTACACTGTCTCTTATATAACGATATGTTTAACCCTTTTGTGGTAGGTTAAATACATGAGATTAAGGGTTGGTAATGCTAAAATTACATGCTCGAGCAAATTATAGCATGTCGTTTTGAAGCAGTATTTCCCTTTTTTTACAGTTAAATGGATATTGCACTGCAAATTACAAAGCTGTAGTTGGAATAATTTTGTATTGTTAAACACATACTCTGTACTGTTATAGTACAAACCTAGTATTAGGCAAGTGCATTCGGCAAATCGATTTCTAAATGAATGCCGAATATTGACGCAAGTTGCGGTATTCGGCTCTTTTCGGAGCTGGATTATTCTTGTGACAGTTTAACACACACACACACACACATCTAGATTTGCACAAATCTTTCTGTGTTGCACTTTGAGACGAATAACTCTGTCCCATAAAGACCTGAATGCTGCTACCCACGGCCATATTCGTGTTTGTTTAAAAAGCGAATCGCCAAATGCACATACGTACCTTATATCAAAATATTGGTTTATTCATTCAGCACATGAAAATGTTGTATTTTTCCAATAAAAAGACTATAATGGGGACAAACTAGGTAATCGTGTAAGTATGATTCTTCTTTAAGGATAAGCCTAGTTTACCTCTGACACTACCTGTTAGCTGCTAAAATGAAACCTGGATAGTGATGCAAATTTGTGCTCTCGCTTCCTGCCCTTGAATGTATCCTTTGCAAGAGATTGCCTCAATATCTGGAGGATTAGCAACATAATCTCTAAAGTACTTCCCGCTGTCCCTAGGGAAAAGTTGTTAATTATACAAGAGCAAAATGAGTGTCTTCCGCAACACAAGCAATACTGGAGTAAAGCTCTCCCTTCTGAATACCTTGAAGTGTAGAAAGAAAAAATAACTGTGGGATATAGGGTTATTTTTTTTATCCGAATGTTGCATATTTAAAGGAATATGGAAGTCAAAATTTAAACTCAGAGCATGTATCTTTAAGAGACTTTTCAGTTTACTTCTACTTTCAATTTTACTTTGTTCTTTTGGTATGCTTTTTTGAAATGCATAGATAGGGGCAGGAGCAACAATGCATGCACTTACTGAGAGCACATAATCCTCTTGTCACTGGTTCATCAAATGTGTTCAGCTAGCTCCCAATAGCTCATTGCTGCTCTGGTGCTGACTTTAACCTTTTCAGGGGTTAAACATAAGGAGCATTTTATTTTTGCACTGTTGCTTTGCACTTTTATGTCCCCCTTTATGAGTATTGCAATTGTTTTTTGATTCAGAATATCTTGTAATGGGCAAGATTCAGCTGAAGTTTGTTATAAAACCTATACACATAAGAAGGTTATCCACAATAAGTGACAATTTTGTATACATGAAAGGACAGAAATCAGCGCTCCCCTATTGATAGAATAGCAACCAAATAAATAGAAAATCAGAGAAAGAGAACAGCTATATGTATATATAAATGTTAAAGTATCATACGTCCAGTTTGTGCCATAAACCCCAGTCATTCTCTTTGCCTCTATGTGCATGGAGGAGGTGAAGTTTAGTGTGTGCTTAAATAGTTTTTTGTGAAGATTGAGACTACAATCAAGCTACAGGGTATAGCCTCAATCCACGTCAGTCTTTGTGGTCGAGCTGTGGTGGATTTAAAGCAGTGGGGAACTTGCAAAGCGGTACGTGCTCTGTTTTCTCTACCTATGCTGCCCTGACCTCAGATACCTAAGTTAGTTACTTGGCTATCTATGTTATCCTAGTCTCTGTGAAGAAGGTATCCTCTCATACTGAGGAGCTGTCGTCATGTCAGACAGCAATGCAGGTAAGTGCAGGTCTTCCTGCTGGGAGAAGGGCACTTAAAATTCCCTGCTAATATAAATGAATGGGATGGTATTGCTCCCCCATGGGATGGGGTCCGCTCGACATGTTGCAGACACACTGTTAGTGAGAGAACTTGTGGGACACTAGGTGTCTTTATTTAGAACTTTTATTGTATGCTTGGGTGCTGCATTTTTTTCTGTCGGTTTGCCTTGGTTTAGTTAGTACTCAGAAGCAGGCGTTTTTTTTTTAACCACGCCCACCTCCTTCCAATACCCGCAGAAGTTTTCACGCCTAGCTGACGTCTTTTACGTCATCGGGCCTGCCTTTTCAACTCTGTTTACGGTGGAGGCTGTGTAGTACCACATCTGAGGGAAATGCTTTAGGAGCGCAAAGAAATATCGCTACAGAGTAGAGCTGATTCCGTGGTGGTAAGGCGCGTCAGTACACTGAGGTGCGGAGGGTATTTTATTTCTGAGGTCTAATAGTTATTAGAATCAAAATTTAACACTTGTATCAAGTTCGGAAATCCAAGGTGAATTTTAGCACTTTAATTTCTGTGGAAACGATAACCGCTTGCGGTTATTTGGAGGTAAACTACCAGTTATGTCTGACATGGATCAGGAATCCACTCAGTTAAATCCGTGTTTGCTGTGTTTAGACGCGCAAATTGCAGCACCCATGCAGTTTTGCTCTTCCTATGTTAAACGAGCTTTGCAAGGTAAAGACATTTTTTAATGTGGAGCCTAATGTCTCTCATGAGGATGCGGTCCAGGTGATACCAGGGCCTTCTCCTATTTCTTCCCAAGCCTCTATGGCATCTATCACTGTGTTCTGCGGTTCCTCTCTAACTCCTAGTGGAACATTTTTAAAGGCAGAGATTGCCGCACAGGTATCCTCAGCGGTATCTACAGTTTTGGCCGAGTTTCCCAGATTTTCAGGGAAGCGCAAGAGGAAGTCTAAGAATTCAGAGAGTAGGGTAGCTGAGCTTCAGGTTCCTTTAAGATCAGAGGATGAGGGGGACTCTAACTCGGAGGGTGAAATTTCAGATTCAGACAGTGTAATGCCTTTCTCTGATGGTTAAGGTTCTTCCTTCAGATTTAAGCTTGATCACCTTCGTTTACTAATCAAGGAGGTTTTAGCTATCTTAGATGACTCGGAGACTCAGGCAGTAGTAACGCCTAAGAAGTCAAGTAAGCTTAATAGTTTTTTTGATGTTCCTTCCTCTTCGGAGGTTTTCCCGGTACCAGATAGGGCTAAGGAAATCATAGCCCAAGAGTGGGAGAAGTCAGGAGTGGCTTTTACACCGTCACTGGTGTTTAAGAAAATGTTTCCGGTAGAGTCATCTATTAAGGAATCTTGGTCTTCGGTGCCCAAGGTAGGTGTCATCTACCTTGGCCAAGAGAACTACTATCCCTATTGAGGATAGTTGCTCCTTCAAAGATCCAATGGATAAGAAGATGGATGCCTATTTAAAAAAAGATTTATGTACATCTTGGTCTCCAATGGCAACCGGTGGTATGTATTGCCACGGTGACTAGTGCAGCCTCATATTTGTTTGACGCATTGATGGAATCTCTTCAGGAGGAGACGCCTCTAGATGAGATCCAAGATAGGATCAGAGCTCTCAAGGTCGCCAATTCTTATATTGCTGACGCAGTCCTTCAGGTCCTTTAGACTTGGAGCTAAGGCTTCAAGTTTTGCTGTTTTGGCCAGAAGGACTTTATGGTTAAAGCCTTGGTCAGCGGATGTTTCATCTAAGGAGAAACTGATGGCCCTTCCTTACAAGGTGAAGACTTTATTTGGACCGGGTTTGGCGGAAGTCATTTCTGATATTACAGGCGGAAAAGGGTCTTTTCTGCCCCAGGATAAGAAGAGCAAACCGAAGGGACGTCAGAGTAATTTCTTTCATGTAATTGGCAAGAGTCCATGAGCTAGTGATGTATGGGATATACAATCCTACCAGGAGGGGGCAAAGTTTCCCAAACCTCAAAATGCCTATAATTACACACCTCACCACACCCACAATTCAGTTTTACAAACTGCCTTCTATGGAGGTGGTGAAGTAAGTTTGTGCTAAGATTTCTATGTTGATATACGCTTCTCAGCATTTTGAAGCCTGATTCCTCTCAGAGTACAGTGAATGTCAGAGGGATGTGAAGGGAGTATCACCTATTGAATGCAACTGTTTTCCTCACGGGAGATCTATTTCTTAGGTTCTCTGTTATCGGTCGTAGAGATTCATCTCCTACCTTCCTTTTCAGATCGACGATATACTCTTATATTTTATTACCTCTACTGATAACCGTTTCAGTACTGGTTTGGCTATCTGCTATATGTGGATGGGTGTCTTTTGGTAAGTATGTTTTCATTACTTAAGACACTCTCAGCTATGGTTTGGCACTTTATGTATTTATATAAAGTTCTAAATATATGTATTGTACTTATATTTGCCATGATTCAGGTTTCAGTATATTTCTGTCAGGTTAGGAAATATCCAGAAGTAGACCCAAATGCAAGGGCGAACTTAAACAACACCCTTGCACTCTGAGTTTAATCCAGGACGTGACCCCACAACAACCTCCAAAAAACAAAGTACTCACTATATGGAGCAGGGTTAGCCTGTGCCAAAGTAATTCATGATATCAGCCAGATAGACTTCTGAATAAGGAACTGGTTTCAGGAAATGCCTTCCACAGAATCAGGAGAGCAGGGATAGTCACTTATACTCAGACAGAAGAAGGGTAAAACAGGAAACAGTTAATAATGCAGGAGTAGGTCATTTGTTATCAGGCAGTCTGAAGGTTAACACTGAGTAGACAGTCTTTGCAGAGTATGCAACAGGTAATCAGGCAGTTTGAGAGTTAACACTGTGTAGACAGTCTTTGCAGAGTATGCAACAGGTAATCAGGCAGTTTGAGGGTAAACACTGTGTAGTCAGAACTTGCAGAATTAATAACATGTAATCAGGTAGTTTGAAGGTTAACACTGTGTTGTCAGAACTTGCAGTGATAGCAACAGGTAAGCTGGTAGTTTAAAGGTTAACACAGATAATCAGTACTTGTGGAGATTGGCAACAGGATATCCAGCAGTTTGAAGGTTTTCACTGAATAATAGTATTTGCAGAGTTTGTAAACAGGTAAACATGCAGATTGAAGGATTCACAGAAATTACAGTATTTGAATAGTTTGCACTACACAGAGTAGTCTGAATATACAGGGTTTGCAGCAGGTAAACAGGAAGTTTGAAAGTTTCACAAAACAAACAGTACTTGCATTGTTTGGAGACAGGTATTCAGAAGGTTGAAGGTTAATCCAGCATAGTAAATCCTTGAAGAGATTGGCAACAGAAAAGCAGCAGTTAGAGAGATTCCTCAGAGAAATCCTAACAGAAGCCTCAAAGTTAACAGACACACACTGGAGAAACAGGAAGCCAGAATAAAAAGCCTGGTTGTGACATCATCAGGAAGGGGTGGCTCAGACACCTGTCAATCAAGCACACAGAGAGGACTGCAGAGCTTCCCAGCAGCTGAGCGTGACAATTTCCTTTTGCAGACTGTCAGTTTCATATCTGGGAAATGCATTTTTTAGAAAAATTTATTTCTTACCTGGGGTATGTGTAGTCTTTTTTCAGTTGACTGTCATTTTAAATTCGCGGGCAGAATTAGGCTTACTAGGGCGCAAAATGCCAAACTATAGTGCTAAATACACAAAAACCGGTTTGCAACAGCTGGAAGTTCTTGAGTGACAGGATGCAACCTGCGACGGGGATTTCTGGATAACCCGCCCTCAGCTGTTCAGCTTTGTTCCTCGGACAAATAGTATAAAAACCCCAATGCGTTTCCCCCGGTACTCGCTGGGCTTTATCAAGGGGATATATTCCAAGACTTTTATGAATTACACTTGAATCCTTCTCTTTTGCGCTCTATTTTTTGGTTACATGGCCAAACTATATTGCTTCATTTTTGGCGCAAGATTTTTTTTTGGTGAGAAGTTACGTTCGATTACGCAAATTTGTAATTTCCTGCGTCTTTGTCGACGCCGAGTCCTTTCACAAGGTTGCGTCTTCAATGACGCAAGTGTGTGATTTCCGGATGTTAGCGCCAAAAAAAAATTCTCTGTTTGTGCGTCATACTTGGTGCCAAATATTTTCATTATTTTGAACCCCATTCCTATATGCCTCTTGCCTTTTTTCTCTATCAGAGGGCTATGCTGTTTGCATTTTTTTCCCATTCCTGAAACTGCCATATAAGGAAATTGATCATTTTGCTTTATATGTCGTTTTTTTTCTCTTACATTTGTAAAATGTCTCAATCTGATCCTGTCTCAGAAATCACTGTTGGAATCCTGCTGACTGATAACAATTCTACCAAAGCTAAGTACATTTGTTGTAATCTTGTGGAGATTATATCTCCAGCTGTGGTTTGTAATAAGTTGTCATGATAAACATTTACATGCAGATAATGTGTCTATCAGTAATAGTACATTGCCTGTTGCTGTTCTTTTAACATCTAATGTACAAGATATACCTTTGAATTTATAAGAATTTATTGCTGATTCTATTCAGAAGGCTTTGTCTTCCATCCCACCTTCTAATAAATGTAAAGGTCTTTTAAAACGTCTCATAAAGTTGGTTTGAATGATCGACAACATACTGAATTATCCTCCTCCTCTGAGGATCTATCTGATTCAGAAGATCCTTCCTCAGATATTGACACTGACAAATCTTCTTATTTATTTGAAATGGAGTACATCCGTTCTTTGTTGAAGAAGTGTTAATTATATTGGATATTGAGGAGACTAGTCCTCTTGATATTAAAACTAGTAAACGTTTGGTTTTCCAGAGTTTTTTCCAGTTCCTGATGCTATTTCTGATATGATTTCTAAGGAATTGAATAGGCCTGGTACTTCTTTTATTCCTTCTTTAAGGTTTTAAAAATTGTATCCTTTGCCAGCAGTTAGATTGGAGTTTTGGGAAAAGATCCCCAAAGTTGATGGGGCTATCTCTACTCTTGCTAAATGTACTACTATTCCTATGGAAGATAGTATTTCTTTTAAAGATCCTTTAGATAGGAAACTTGTATCTTATCAAAGGAAAGTTTATTTATTTCCAGGTCTTCTTCTTAGGCCTGCAATTTCTTTGGCAGATGTTGCAGCTGCTTCAACTTTTTGGTTGGAAACATTAGAGCAACAAGTATCGGATCATGATTTGTCTAGCATTGTTAACTTGATTCAACATGCTAATAATTTCATTTGTGATGCTATTTTTTTTGATATTTTCAAAATTGATGTTAAATCTATGTCTTTAGCTATTTTAGCTAGAAGAGATTTGTGTCTTAAATCTTGGAAATGCTGATATGACTTTTAAGTCGAGATTGCTATTTCTTTTCTTCCAAGGTAATAAATTATTTGGTTCACAGTTGGATTCAATAATTTCAACTGTCACTGTGCGGAAGGGAGTTTTTTTGCCTCAAGATTAGGATCTAAGGGTAAATCTAAAGCTTCTAACCGTTTTTGTTCTTAAATAAGGAACAGAAATCTTATTCTTCCCCAAGGAATCTTTTTCTATTTGGAAGCCTTCTTCAAATTGGAATAAATCCAAGCCATTTAAGAGATCAAAGCCAGCCCCCAAGTACGCATGAAGGTGCGGCTCTTTTCCAGCTCAGCCGGTAGGGGGTAGATTAAGATTTTTTCTAAAATGTTTGGGTCAATTCGGTCCAAAATCATTGGATTCAGAATATTGTCTCTCAGGGGTACAGAATAGGATTCAGGGTAAGACCGCTTGTGAGAAGATTTTTCTCTCACGTATTCCAGCAAACCCAGTAAAGGCTCAGACTTTCCTGAAGTGTGTTTCAGGCCTGGAGTTATCTGGGGTAATCATGCCAGTTCCATTTTAGGAACAGGGTCTGGGGTTTTATTCAAATCTATTCATTGTCCCAAAGAAAAGATTCATTCAGACCAGTTTTGGATCTAAAAATTTTGACTCAATATGTAAGAGTACCAATTTTCAAAATGGTGATTATAAGGTCTATTCTGCCTTTTGTTCAGCAAGGGCATTATGTGCCCACAATAGACTTACAGGATGTATATCTTCATATTCTGATTCATCCAGATTGCTATCAGTTTCTGAGATTCTCTCTTTTAGACAAGCATTACCAATTTGTTGCTCTTCCTTTTTGGCCTAGCGACAGCTCTAGGAATCTTTTCTAGGTTCTAGGTGTCCTAATATCTGTTATCAGAGAGTGAGGTGTTGTGTTTCCTTATTTGGACGATATATTGGTACTTGCTCAGTCTTTAAGTTCTGCAGAATCTAACACAAATTAACTACTGTTGTTTCTTCATAAGACATGGTTGTAGGATCAATTTACTAAAAGTTCCTTGATTCCTCAGACAAGGGTCACCTTTTTAGGTTTCCAGGTAGATTCAATATCCATGATTCTGTCTTAACAGACAAGAGACAATTTAAATTGGTTTCAGCTTGTCGGAACCTTCAGTCTCTATTTTTTCCTTCAGTAGCTATGTGCATGGAAGTTTTAGGTTTTCATGTCTGCAGCATTGAACATACTTCCCTTTGCTCGTTTTCATGTGAGACCTCTCCAGCTTTGTATGCTGAATCAATGGTGCTGGGATTATACAAAGATATCACAATTAATATCCTTAAATCCCAATGTTCAATTATCTCTGACTTGGTGGTTAGATCACCATCGTATAGTTCTAGGGGCCTCTTTGGTTTGTTCAACCTGGACTGTGATCACAACAAACACAAGTCTTTTCAGGTTGGGGAGCTGTTTGGGGATCACTGACAGCACAAGGGGTTTGGAAATCTCAAGAGGCGAGATTACCAATCAATATTTTGGAACTCCGTGTAATTTTCAGGCTTCTTCAGGCTTGGCCTCTGTTGAAGAGAGAACCGTTCATTTGTTCTCAGACAGACAATATCACAGCTGTGGCATATGTCAATCATCAGTGTGGGACTCAGTCTCCTATCTATGAAATAAGTATCTTGAATACTTTCTTGGGCGGAATCCAGCTCTTGTCTAATTTCTGTGGTACATATCACAGGAGTAGACAATTGGGAAGCGGATTATTTCAGCCATCAGACTTTACATCCGGGGGAGTGGTCTCTCTATTCAGATGTGTTTTCTCATCTAAACGGGAAAATTCCCAGGTACCTGTCCAGGTCCAGGGTTCTTCAGGTGAAAGCAGTGGATGCATTGACACTTCCTGGGTGTTGCCAACCTGCTTATATTTTCCCGCCTCTAGTTCTTTTTCCAAGAGTGATATCCATAATCATCATGGAACAATCATTTGTATTGCTGGTAGCTCCAACAGGGCCTCACAGGTTTTGGTATGTAGATCTTGTTTGAATGTCCAGTTGCCAACCTTGGCCTCTTCCATTAAGGTCAGATCTTCTGTCTCAAGGTCTGTTTTTCCATCAGGATTTCAAATCATTAAATTTGAAGGTATGGAAATTGAACGCCTAGTGCTTAGTCATAGAAGTTTCTCTGACTCACTGATTAATACTATGTTACAGGCTCATAAATCTGTTTCTAGGAAGATTTATTATCGAGTTTGGAAGACTTATATTCATGGTGTCCTTCTCATAAATTCATTTGGACATTCTTTTAGAATTTCTAGAATTTTGCAGTTTATTCAGGATGGTTTGGATAAGGTTTTGTCTGCAAGTTCCTTGAAGGGACAAATATCTAGCAATCTTTCTGTAAAATAAGACAGAAAGAGCAAAGTTTCCTGATATTTACCATTTTATACAGGCTTTGGTTTGTATCAAGCCTGTCATTAATTTATTTTCTCCTCCTTGGAGTCTTAATTTGGTTTTGAGGGCGTTTCAGGTGCCTCCATTTGAGCCTATGCTTTCTTTGGACATTAAACTACTTTCTTGGAAAGTGTTGTTCCTTTTGGCCATCTTTTCTGCTAGAAGAGTTTCTGAATTTTCTGCTCTTTCTTGTATATCTCCTTTTCTGATTTTTCATCAGGATTAGGTGGTTTTGCGGACTTCATTTAAATTCTTACCGAAGGTTGTGAATTCTAACAACATTAATAGAGAAATTGTTGTCCTTTTCTTTTGTCCTAATCCTAAGAATTCTTTGGAGAAATCCTTATATTCTTTGGATATGGTAAGAGTTTGAAATATTATGTTGAAGCTACTAAAGATTTCAGGAAGACTTCTAGTCTATTTGTTATCTTTTCTGGTTCTAGGGAAGGTCAGAAAGCCTCTGCCGTTTCCTTGGCTTCATGGTTACAGCTTTTGTTTCATTCAGCTTATTTGGAGTCGGGTCAAGCCCCGTCTCAGAGAATTACAGCTCATTCTATTAGATCAGTCTCTACTTTGTGGGCCTTTAAGAATGAAGCTTTGGTTGATCAGATTTGCAGACCCCCAACCTGGTCTTCTTTGCATACATTTACTAATTTCTACCATTTTGATGTATTCGCTTCTTCAGAAGCAGTTTTGGTAGAAAAGTTTTTCAGACAGCTGTTTCAGTTTGATTTTTCTGCTTATGTTTTAAGTTTTTTCTTTTTCATTCATGAGAATAAACTTATATTTTGGGTTGTGGATTAATGTTTCAGCGAAAAATGGCTGTTTTTATTTTTATCCCTCCCTCTCTAGTGACTCTTGCGTGGAGTTCCACATCTTGGGTATTGCTATCCCATACGTCACTAGCTCATGGACTCTTGCTAATTACATGAAAGAAAACATAATTTATGTAAGAACTTACCTGATAAATTCATTTCTTTCATATTGGCAAGAGTCCATGAGACCCACCCTTTTCTCTTGTTAAGTGTAGTCAGTCCACGGGTCATCCATTACTTATGGAATATATCTCTTCCTAACAGGAAGCTGCAAGAGGATCACCCAAGCAGAGCTGCTTTATAGCTCCTCCCCTCACATGTCATATTCAGTCATTCTCTTGCAGCCTAACTAAAGATAGGTCGCTGTGAGAGGTCTGTGGTGTTTTTTAACTTAGTTTATTTCTACAATCAAAACAAAAGTTTGTTATTTTAAATGGCACCGGAGTGTGCTGTTTATTCTCAGGCAGCATTAGAAGAAGAATCTGCCTGCGTTTTCTATGATCTTAGCAGACGTAACTAAGATCCACTGGCTGTTCTCATCTGAGGAGTGAGGTAACTTCAGAAAAGGGGAATAGCATGCAGGGCCCCCCTGCAAATGAGGTATGTGCAGTAATTATTTTTCTGAGGAATGGAATTGACTGAGAAAATACTGCTGATACCAATGTAAAGTAAGTTCAGCCTTAAATGCAGTGATAGCGACTGGTATTAGGCTGATGAGTGTGTGTACACTGAATGTATTTTTCTAAGGAATGGAATTGACTCTGAAAATACTGTTAATACTGAAATAATGTATGAGCCTTAACTGCAGTAAAAGCGACTGGTAGCAGGCTTATTAATAACAATTCATAACTTTTCAAATGTATGTTTAAAACGTTTACTGGCATGTTAATCGTTTTTTGTGAGGTACTTCGTGATAAAACTTATTGGGGCATGATTTTACCACATGGCCATCTTTGTTTTCTGCATAGAAACAGTTTTCTGAGCTTCCCCACTGTTGTAATATGAGTGGGAGGGGCCTATTTTAGCGCTTTTTTGCGCAGTAAAAATTCAGTCACAATCTGTCTACTTCATCCTCCATGATCGTCTCTAGAGAGCTCAGGGGTCTTCAAAATTCATTTTGAGGGAGGTAATCAGTCACAGCAGACCTGTGACAGTGTGTTTTGACTGTGAGAAAAACGTTAATTATTAAATTGTTATCCGTTTTTGGGTATTAAGGGGTTAATCATCCATTTGCTGGTGGGTGCAATCCTTTGCTAACTTAAAGGGACACTCAGGTTAAATTAAATTTTCATGATTCAGATACAGTATGTAATTTTAAACAACATTCCAATTTACTTCCATTAAAAAAAATGTGCACAGTCTTTTATATTTACAATTTTTGAGTCACCAGATCCTACTGAGCATGTGCAAGAATTCACAGACTATACGTATATGCATTTGTGATTGGCTGATTGCTATCACATGGTACAAGGGGAGTGGAAATAAACATAACTTTGAAATTTGTTATAAAAAAATCTACTACTCATTTGAAGTTCAGACTAAGTGCTATTGCATTGTCTTGTTATCTTGCATTTGTTGATTATGCAAATCTAATGTGTTGACTGGTCCTTTAATACATTTACTGTGAAAAATTGGTTGCTATAACTATTTTGGTTCATTGTTATTTCAACTGTGACAGCTTTTTGTGCTTCTTAAAGGCACAGTAGCGTTTTTTATATTGCTTGTAAATTTATTTAGAAAAGTATTTCCAAGCTTGCTAGTCTCATTGCTAGTCTGTTTAAACATGTCTGACACAGATGAATCTCTTTGTTCACTATGTTTAAAGGCCAATGTGGAGCCCAATAGAAATTTGTGTACTAATTGCATTGATGCTACTTTAAATAACAGTCAATCTTTACATGTAAAGAAATTATCACCAGACAACGAAGGGGAAGTTATGCCGACTAACTCTCCTCACGTGTCAGTACCTTCGCCTCCCGCTCAGGAGGTGCGTGATTTTGTGGCGCCAAGTACATCAGGGAGGCCCTTACAAATCACTTTGCAAGACATGGCTACTGTTATGACAGAAGTATTATCTAAATTGCCAGAATTAAGAGGCAAGTGCGATAGCTCTGGGTTAAGGATAGAGCGCGCGGATGAGGTGAGAGCCATGTCAGATACTGCGTCACAGTTTGCAGAACGTGAAGACGGAGAGCTTCATTCTGTGGGTGACGGATCTGATCCAGGGAGACTGGATTCAGAGATTTCTAATTTTAAATTTAAGCTTGAGAACCTCCGCATATTGCTAGGGGAGGTATTAGCGGCTCTGAATGATTGTAACACGGTTGCAATTCCAGAAAAATTATGTAGGTTGGATAGATACTATGCGGTACCGGTGTGTACTGACGTGTTTCCTATACCTAAAAGGCTTACAGAGATTATTAGCAAGGAGTGGGATAGACCTGGTGTGCCTTTTTCCCTTCCTCCCATATTTAGGAAAATGTTTCCTATAGACGCCACCACACGAGACTTATGGCAGACGGTCCCTAAGGTGGAGGGAGCAGTTTCTACTTTAGCTAAGCATACCACTATCCCGGTGGAGGATAGTTGTGCTTTTTCAGATCCAATGGATAAGAAATTAGAGGGTTACCTTAAGAAAATGTTTGTTCAACAAGGTTTTATCTTACAGCCCCTTGCATGCATTGCGCCTGTCACTACTGCGGCGGCATTCTGGTTTGAGTCTCTGGAAGAGGCCATTCGCACAGCTCCATTGGATGAAATTATGAACAAGCTTAAAGCACTTAAGCTAGCTAACGCATTTGTTTCTGATGCCGTCGTACATTTAACCAAACTTACGGCTAAGAACTCCGGATTCGCCATCCAAGCGCGCAGAGCGCTATGGCTTAAATCCTGGTCAGCTGACGTGACTTCTAAATCTAAATTGCTTAATATTCCTTTCAAAGGGCAGACATTATTCGGGCCCGGCTTGAAAGAAATTATAGCTGACATTACGGGAGGTAAGGGCCATGCTCTACCTCAGGACAGGGCCAAATCAAAGGCCAAACAGTCTAATTTTCGTGCCTTTCGTAACTTCAAGGCAGGAGCAGCATCAACTTCCTCCGCTCCAAAACAGGAAGGAGCTGTTGCTCGTTACAGGCAGGGCTGGAAAGTTAACCAGTCCTGGAACAAGGGCAAGCAGGCCAAGAAACCTGCTGCTGCCCCCAAGACAGCATGAAGCGAGGGCCCCCTATCCGGAAACGGATCTAGTGGGGGGCAGACTTTCTCTCTTCGCCCAGGCTTGGGCAAGAGATGTCCAGGATCCCTGGGCTTTGGAGATCATATCTCAGGGATATCTCCTGGACTTCAAAACTTCTCCTCCACGAGGGAGATTTCATCTTTCAAGGTTATCAGCAAACCAAATAAAGAAAGAGGCGTTTCTACGCTGTGTACAAGACCTCTTACTAATGGGGGTGATCCACCCAGTTCCGCGGACGGAACACGGGCAGGGATTCTATTCAAATCTATTTGTGGTTCCCAAGAAAGAGGGAACCTTCAGACCAATCTTGGAATTAAAAATCCTAAACAAATTTCTAAGAGTTCCATCATTCAAAATGGAAACTATTCGAACCATCCTTCCCATGATCCAAGAGGGTCAGTACATGACCACAGTGGACTTAAAGGATGCCTACCTTCACATACCGATTCACAAGGATCATTATCGGTACCTAAGATTTGCTTTCCTAGACAGGCATTACCAGTTTGTAGCTCTTCCCTTCGGATTAGCTACGGCTCCAAGAATCTTTACAAAAGTTCTGGGCTCACTTCTGGCGGTACTAAGACCGCGAGGCATAGCGGTGACTCCGTACCTAGACGACATTCTGATACAAGCGTCAAGTTGTCAAACTGCCAAGTCTCATACAGAGATAGTTCTGGCATTTCTGAAGTCGCATGGGTGGAAGGTGAACGTGGAAAAGAGTTCTCCATTACCACTTACAAGAGTTCCCTTTCTAGGGACTCTTATAGATTCTGTAGAGATGAAAATTTACCTGACAGAGGCCAGGTTATTAAAACTTCTAAATGCTTGCTGTGTCCTTCATTCCATTCCACGCCCGTCAGTAGCTCAGTGCATGGAAGTAATCGGCTTAATGGTAGCGGCAATGGACATAGTACCATTTGCGCGCCTGCATCTCAGACCGCTGCAATTGTGCATGCTAAGTCAGTGGAACGGGGATTACTCAGATTTGTCCCCCCTACTAAATCTGGATCAAGAGACCAGAGATTCTCTTCTATGGTGGCTTTCTCGGCCACATCTGTCCAAGGGGATGACCTTTTGCAGGCCAGATTGGACGATTGTAACAACAGACGCCAGCCTTCTAGGCTGGGGCGCAGTCTGGAACTCGCTGAAAGCTCAGGGATTATGGACTCAGGAGGAGAAACTCCTCCCAATAAATATTCTGGAATTAAGAGCAATATTCAATGCTCTCCTAGCTTGGCCTCAGTTAGCAACTCTGAGGTTCATCAGATTTCAGTCGGACAACATCACGACTGTGGCTTACATCAACCATCAAGGGGGAACCAGAAGTTCCCTAGCGATGTTGGAAGTCTCAAAGATAATTCGCTTGGTAGAGTCTCACTCTTGCCACCTGTCAGCGATTTACATCCCAGGCGTGGAGAACTGGGAGGCGGATTTTCTAAGTCGCCAGACTTTTTATCCAGGGGAGTGGGAACTTCATCGGAGGTCTTTGCTCAACTGATTCATCGTTGGGGCAAACCAGATCTGGATCTCATTGTGTCTCGTCAGAACGCCAAGCTTCCTTGTTACGGATCCAGGTCCAGGGACCCGGGAGCGGTGCTGATAGATGCTCTGACAGCCCCTTGGGTCTTCAACATGGCTTATGTGTTTCCACCGTTCCCGATGCTTCCTCGTTTGATTGCCAAGATCAAACTGGAGAGAGCTTCGGTGATTCTGATAGCGCCTGCGTGGCCACGCAGGACCTGGTATGCAGACCTAGTGGACATGTCGTCCTGTCCACCGTGGTCTCTGCCTCTGAGACAGGACCTTCTAATTCAGGGTCCTTTCAACCATCCAAATCTAATTTCTCTGAGGCTGACTGCATGGAGATTGAACGCTTGATTCTATCAAAGCGTGGCTTCTCGGAGTCGGTTATTGATACCTTAATACAGGCTAGGAAGCCTGTTACCAGAAAAATTTACCATAAGATATGGCGTAAATATTTATATTGGTGCAAATCCAAGAGTTACTCATGGAGTAAGGTTAGGATTCCTAGGATATTGTCCTTTCTACAAGAGGGTTTAGAAAAGGGCTTATCTGCTAGTTCGTTAAAGGGACAGATTTCTGCTCTGTCTATTCTTCTACACAAACGTCTGGCTGAAGTTCCAGACGTTCAGGCTTTTTGTCAGGCTTTAACTAGGATTAAGCCTGTGTTTAAGACTGTTGCTCCGCCGTGGAGCTTAAACTTAGTTCTTAATGTTCTTCAAGGCGTTCCATTTGAACCCCTTCATTCCATTGATATCAAGCTGTTATCCTGGAAGGTTTTGTTTTGGATGGTTATTTCCTCGGCTCGAAGAGTCTCTGAGTTATCTGCCTTACATTGTGATTCTCCTTATCTGATTTTTCATTCAGACAAGGTAGTTCTGCGTACTAAACCTGGGTTCTTACCTAAGGTAGTTACTAACAGGAATATCAATCAAGAGATTGTTGTTCCATCACTGTGTCCTAACCCTTCTTCAAAGAAGGAACGACTTTTGCATAATCTGGACGTAGTCCGTGCCCTGAAGTTCTATTTGCAGGCAACTAAAGATTTTCGTCAAACTTCTTCCCTGTTTGTCGTTTACTCTGGACAGAGAAGAGGTCAAAAGGCTTCGGCTACCTCTCTCTCTTTTTGGCTTCGTATCATAATACGTTTAGCCTATGAGACTGCTGGACAGCAGCCTCCTGAAAGGATTACAGCTCATTCTACTAGAGCTGTGGCTTCTACCTGGGCCTTTAAAAATGAGGCCTCTGTTGAACAGATTTGCAAGGCCGCGACTTGGTCTTCGCTTCACACCTTTTCAAAATTTTACAAATTTGACACTTTTGCTTCTTCGGAGGCTATTTTTGGGAGAAAGGTACTTCAGGCAGTGGTTCCTTCTGTTTAATGTTCCTGCCTTGTCCCTCCCTTCATCCGCGTACTTTAGCTTTGGTATTGGTATTCCATAAGTAATGGATGACCCGTGGACTGACTACACTTAACAAGAGAAAACATAATTTATGCTTACCTGATAAATTTATTTCTCTTGTAGTGTAGTCAGTCCACGGCCCGCCCTGTCTTTAAGGCAGATCTAAATTTTAATTAAACTCCAGTCACCACTGCACCCTATGGTTTCTCCTTTCTCGTCTGCTTTGGTCGAATGACTGAATATGACATGTGAGGGGAGGAGCTATATAGCAGCTCTGCTTGGGTGATCCTCTTGCAGCTTCCTGTTACGAAGAGATATATTCCATAAGTAATGGATGACCCGTGGACTGACTACACTACAAGAGAAATAAATTTATCAGGTAAGCATAAATTATGTTTTTATGGTGGTTATGATTTTTTTTGTATAAAGCACAATTATTTCCAAATTCCTTTGTTGATGCTTTTACTCCTTTCTTTATCACCCCACTACTTGGCTATTCGTTAAACTGAATTGTGGGTGTGGTGAGGGGTGTATTTATAGGCATTTTGAGGTTTGGGAAACTTTGCCCCTCCTGGTAGAATTGTATATCCCATTAGTCACTAGCTCATGGACTTTTGCCAATATGAAAGAAATTAATTTATCAGGTAAATTCTTACATAAATTATGTTTTTTTTTTTGTTAAAGGGATAGTAAAGTCCAAATTAAACTTGCATGATTCAGATAGGGCATGTAATTTTAAACAACTTTATAATTTACTTTTATTTTCAAATGGGCTTTGTTCTCTTGCTATTCTTAGTTGAAAGCTAAACCTAGGTAGGCTCATATGCTAATTTCTAAGCTCTTGAAGGCTGCCTCTTATGTGAATGCATTTGACATTTTTTTCACAGCTAGATGGCATTAGTTCATGTGTTTCATATATTTGAGTCAGCACTAATTGCCTGAAATGTAAGTCTGTGAAAAGATCTGAGATAAGGGGGCAAAAAAGGGGGAAATTATATTAATATAACGGTGTTGGTTACGGAAAACTGGGGAATGGTAAATAAAGAAATTATCTATCTTTTTAAACAATAACATTTTTGGTCTTAACTATCGCTTTAACAGCGGCAGAGTATTACTTCTTAATTCCCCATTCTTCTTTTTAAGCAATTTTTAAATGTGTAGTGTATATATCTGCAAGTAAGCACTGCATTCCAAAGACTATGCATATATATTGAAGGGACAGTAAAGTCAAAATTAAAGGGATACTAAACCCAAACTTTTTCTTTCATGATTCAGAAAGAGCATGAAATATTAAGCAACTTTCTAATTTACTCCTATTCATTTTTCTTCATTTTCTTGCTGTCTTTATTTGAAAAGCAGGAATGTAAGCATAGGAGCCGTCCCATTTTAGGTTCAGAACCTGGGTACTGCTTGCTTATTGGTGGCTAAATGTAGTCACCAATCAGCAAGCGCTATCCAGGATGCTGAACCAAAAATGGGCTGGCTCCTAAACTTTCATTCCTACTGTTTCAAATACAGATACCAAGAGAACAAAGAAAAATTGATAATAGGAATTACATTAGAAAGTTGCTTAAAATTGCGTACCAATCATAAAAGAAAAAATTGGGTTTAGTATCCCTTTAAAATTGCCTGCTCTATCTGAATCATGAAAATGTAAAAAAAAATTCCAATTTACTTAGTTTACCAATTATTATTTTTTTCCGTGCTCAAGAGTGTGCACGTCTTTACTACTCTATGGCTGCAACAATGTATAACAAAGCTACAAATAACGTTGCAAAACACTGCTGCCATAGAGTACTAAAGACACGTGCGCGCTCCTGAGCTCTTATGAGCCTACCTAGTTTTACTCTTCAATAAAAGATACTCTGAAAACAATGCAAATCTGATAAAAGTTAGTGGTTTAAAATTGCATGATCTATCTGACTCATGTTACTTACTGTCCCTTTAAATGCATTTAAAACTGCCATTGATTAGTAACATTTGCAGGTTTGTTTGTTTTTATTTCAGAGCAGTGCAGTTACCTAACACAAATCAGAGGCTGCACGTGTAAATAAGCTTATGCACTGCTTTTATGCTTTTCTGTATAGAGAGCAATCCAGATGGTTTACACATCTATATATATATATATATATATAGAGAGAGGGAAAAAACACAATTTGCCAAGGAAAAAATGTATTAGCCTGGAAACTAATCTGTACCCAGTAGATGACCATGTAGTATAGAACAAATGGATACCAAAGCAAGTATTCTGAACAGAGTTCAACGGTTTATGAAAAAATGGGAGATTTTGATTTTAACACTACCTATCAAACTGATATTATCACGTTTTTTTTTAATTCTGAATATTTTTTAGAAGAGCGGATAAAAGGGAAATAGATGTTTAATTGATTAGGAGAGATTGGTTTACAAAATGTTTTATTTATTCTCACATTAGGCACCACATATAATAAATGGATGTGAAGAATTGTTCATTCACTAGGTGGGAGGTAGAGTGGGTTTTCTTTCATGTAATTAACAAGAGTCCATGAGCTAGTGACGTATGGGATATACATTCCTACCAGGAGGGGCAAAGTTTCCCAAACCTTAAAATGCCTATAAATACACCCCTCACCACACCCACAAATCAGTTTTACAAACTTTGCCTCCGATGGAGGTGGTGAAGTAAGTTTGTGCTAGATTCTACGTTGATATGCGCTCCGCAGCAAGTTGGAGCCCGGTTTTCCTCTCAGCGTGCAGTGAATGTCAGAGGGATGTGAGGAGAGTATTGCCTGTTTGAATTCAATGATCTCCTTCTACGGGGTCTATTTCATAAGGTTCTCTGTTATCGGTCGTAGAGATTCATCTCTTACCTCCCTTTTCAGATCGACGATATACTCTTATATTTACCATTTCCTCTACTGATTCTCGTTTCAGTACTGGTTTGGCTTTCTACAAACATGTAGATGAGTGTCCTGGGGTAAGTAAGTCTTATTTTCTGTGACACTCTAAGCTATGGTTGGGCACTTTATTTATAAAGTTCTAAATATATGTATTCAAACATTTATTTGCCTTGACTCAGAATGTTCAACTTTCCTTATTTCCAGACAGTCAGTTTCATATTTGGGATTATGCTTTAATTATCATATTTTTCTTACCTCAAAAAATTTGACTTTTTTCCCTGTGGGCTGTTAGGCTCGCGGGGGCTGAAAATGCTTCATTTTATTGCGTCATTCTTGGCGCGGACTTTTTTGGCGCAAAAATTCATTTCCGTTTCCGGCGTCATACGTGTCGCCGGAAGTTGCGTCATTTTTTTGACGTTATTTTGCGTCAAAAATGTCGGCGTTCCGGATGTGGCGTCATTTTTGGCGCCAAAAGCATTTAGGCGCCAAATAATGTGGGCGTCTTATTTGGCGCCAAAAAAATATGGGCGTCGCTTTTGTCTCCACATTATTTCAGTCTCATTTTTCATTTGCTTCTGGTTGCTAGAAGCTTGATGTTTGGCATTTTTTTCCCATTCCTGAAACTGTCTTATAAGGAATTTGATCTATTTTGCTTTATATGTTGTTTTTTCTCTTACATATTGCAAGATGTCTCACGTTGCATCTGAGCCAGAAGATACTACAGGAAAACCTCTGCCTGCTGGATCTACCAAAGCTAAGTGTATCTGCTGTAAACTTTTGGTAGCTATTCCTCCAGCTGTTGTTTGTATTAAATGTCATGACAAACTTGTTAATGCAGATAATATTTCCTTTAGTGATGTACCATTGCCTGTTGCAGTTCCCTCAACATCTAAGGTGCAGAATGTTCCTGATAACATAAGAGATTTTGTTTCTGAATCCATAAAGAAGGCTTTGTCTGTTATTTCTCCTTCTAGTAAACGTAAAAAGTCTTTTAAATCTTCTCTCTCTACAGATGAATTTTTAAATGAATACCATCATTCTGATTCTTTGGACTCTTCTGGTTCAGAGGATTCTGTCTCAGAGATTGATGTTGATAAATCTTCATATTTATTTAAGATGGAATTTATTCGCTCTTTACTTAAAGAAGTACTAATTGCTTTAGAAATAGAGGATTCTAGTCCTCTTGATACTAATTCTATTCGTTTGGATAAGGTTTTTAAAGCTCCTGCGGTTATTCCAGAAGTCTTTCCTGTTCCTAATGCTATTTCTGCAGTAATTGCTAAGGAATGGGATAGATTGGGTAATTCATTTACTCCTTCTAAACGTTTTAAGCAATTATATCCTGTTCCGCCTGACAGATTAGAATTTTGGGACAAAATCCCTAAAGTTGATGGGGCTATTTCTACCCTTGCTAAACGTACTACCATTCCTACATCGGATGGTACCTCGTTTAAGGATCCTTTAGATAGAAAAATTGAATCTTTTCTAAGAAAAGCTTATCTATGTTCAGGTAATCTTCTTAGACCTGCTATATCATTGGCTGATGTTGCTGCAGCTTCAACTTTTTGGTTGGAAACTCTAGCGCAACAAGTAACAAATCGTGATTCTCATGATATTATTATTCTTCTCCAGCATGCTAATAATTTCATCTGTGATGCCATTTTTGATATTATTAGAGTTGATGTTAGATTTATGTCTCTGGCTATCTTAGCCAGAAGAGCTTTATGGCTTAAGACTTGGAATGCTGATATGGCTTCTAAATCAACTCTACTTTCCATTTCTTTCCAGGGAAACAAATTATTTGGTTCTCAGTTGGATTCTATTATTTCAACTGTTACTGGTGGGAAAGGAACTTTTTTACCACAGGATAAAAAGTCTAAAGGTAAAAACAGGGCTAACAATCGTTTTCGTTCCTTTCGTTTCAACAAAGAACAAAAGCCTGATCCTTCGTCCTCAGGAGCAGTTTCAGTTTGGAAACCATCCCCAGTCTGGAATAAATCCAAGCCTGCTAGAAAGGCAAAACCTGCTTCTAAGTTCACATGAAGGTACGGCCCTCATTTCAGTTCAGCTGGTAGGGGGCAGGTTACGTTTTTTCAAAGAAATTTGGATCAGTTCTGTTCACAATCTTTGGATTCAGAACATTGTTTCAGAAGGGTACAGAATTGGTTTCAAGATGAGACCTCCTGCAAAGAGATTTTTTCTTTCCCATGTCCCAGTAAATCCAGTGAAAGCTCAAGCATTTCTGAATTGTGTTTCAGATCTAGAGTTGGCTGGAGTAATTATGCCAGTTCCAGTTCCGGAACAGGGGATGGGGTTTTATTCAAATCTCTTCATTGTACCAAAGAAGGAGAATTCCTTCAGACCAGTTCTGGATCTAAAATTATTGAATCGTTATGTAAGGATACCAACGTTCAAGATGGTAACTGTAAGGACTATATTGCCTTTTGTTCAGCAAGGGAATTATATGTCCACAATAGATTTACAGGATGCATATCTGCATATTCCGATTCATCCAGATCATTATCAGTTCCTGAGATTCTCTTTTCTAGACAAGCATTACCAATTTGTGGCTCTACCGTTTGGCCTTGCTACAGCTCCAAGAATTTTCACAAAGATTCTCGGTGCCCTTCTGTCTGTAATCAGAGAACAGGGTATTGTGGTATTTCCTTATTTGGACGATATCTTGGTACTTGCTCCGTCTTTACATTTAGCAGAATCTCATACGAATCGACTTGTGTTGTTTCTTCAAGATCATGGTTGGAGGATCAATTTACCAAAAAGTTCTTTGATTCCTCAAACAAGGGTAACCTTTCTGGGTTTCCAGATAGATTCAGTGTCCATGACTTTGTCTTTAACAGACAAGAGACGTCTAAAATTGATTACAGCCTGTCGAAACCTTCAGTCTCAATCATTCCCTTCGGTAGCCTTATGCATGGAAATTCTAGGTCTTATGACTGCTGCATCGGACGCGATCCCCTTTGCTCGTTTTCACATGCGACCTCTTCAGCTCTGTATGCTGAACCAATGGTGCAGGGATTACACGAAGATATATCAATTAATATCTTTAAAACCGATTGTTCGGCACTCTCTGACGTGGTGGACAGATCACCATCGTTTAATTTAGGGGGCTTCTTTTGTTCTTCCGACCTGGACTGTAATTTCAACAGATGCAAGTCTCACAGGTTGGGGAGCTGTGTGGGGATCTCTGACGGCACAAGGAGTTTGGGAATCTCAGGAGGTGAGATTACCGATCAATATCTTGGAACTCCGTGCAGTTTTCAGAGCTCTTCAGTTTTGGCCTCTTCTGAAGAGAGAATCGTTCATTTGTTTTCAGACAGACAATGTCACAACTGTGGCATACATCAATCATCAAGGAGGGACTCACAGTCCTCTGGCTATGAAAGAAGTATCTCAAATTTTGGTTTGGGCGGGATCCAGCTCCTGTCTAATTTCTGCGGTTCATATCCCAGGTGTAGACAATTGGGAAGCGGATTATCTCAGTCGCCAAACGTTGCATCCGGGCGAATGGTCTCTTCACCCAGAGGTATTTCTTCAGATTGTTCAAATGTGGGGGCTCCCAGAGATAGATCTGATGGCCTCTCATCTAAACAAGAAACTTCCCAGGTATCTGTCCAGATTCCGGGATCCTCAGGCGGAGGCAGTGGATGCATTATCACTTCCTTGGAAGTATCATCCTGCCTATATCTTTCCGCCTCTAGTTCTTCTTCCAAGAGTAATCTCCAAGATTCTGAGGGAATGCTCGTTTGTTCTGCTAATAGCTCCGGCATGGCCTCACAGGTTTTGGTATGCGGATCTTGTCCGGATGGCATCTTGCCAACCATGGACTCTTCCGTTAAGACCAGACCTTCTGTTTCAAGGTCCTTTTTTCCATCCGGATCTGAAATCCTTAAATTTAAAGGTATGGAGATTGAACGCTTGATTCTTGGTCATAGAGGTTTCTCTGACTCCGTGATTAATACTATGTTACAGGCTCGTAAATCTGTATCTCGAGAGATATATTATAGAGTCTGGAAGACTTATATTTCTTGGTGTCTTTCTCATCATTTTTCTTGGCATTCTTTTAGAATACCGAGAATTTTACAGTTTCTTCAGGATGGTTTAGATAAGGGTTTGTCCGCGAGTTCTTTGAAAGGACAAATCTCCGCTCTTTCTGTTCTTTTTCACAGAAAGATTGCTATTCTTCCTGATATTCATTGTTTTGTACAAGCTTTGGTTCGTATAAAACCTGTCATTAAGTCAATTTCTCCTCCATGGAGTTTGAATTTGGTTTTGGGAGCTCTTCAAGCTCCTCCGTTTGAACCTATGCATTCATTGGACATTAAATTACTTTCTTGGAAAGTTTTGTTCCTTTTGGCCATCTCTTCTGCTAGAAGAGTTTCTGAATTATCTGCTCTTTCGTGTGAGTCTCCTTTTCTGATTTTTCATCAGGATAAGGCGGTGTTGCGAACTTCTTTTGAATTTTTACCTAAAGTTGTGAATTCCAACAACATTAGTAGAGAAATTGTGGTTCCTTCATTATGTCCTAATCCTAAGAATTCTAAGGAGAAATCATTGCATTCTTTGGATGTTGTTAGAGCTTTGAAATATTATGTTGAAGCTACGAAATCTTTCCGTAAGACTTCTAGTCTATTTGTTATCTTTTCCGGTTCTAGGAAAGGCCAGAAAGCTTCTGCCATTTCTTTGGCATCTTGGTTGAAATCTTTAATTCATCTTGCCTATGTTGAGTCGGGTAAAATTCCGCCTCAAAGAATTACAGCTCATTCTACTAGGTCAGTTTCTACTTCCTGGGCGTTTAGGAATGAAGCTTCGGTTGACCAGATCTGCAAAGCAGCAACTTGGTCCTCTTTGCATACTTTTACTAAATTCTACCATTTTGATGTATTTTCTTCTTCTGAAGCAGTTTTTGGTAGAAAAGTTCTTCAGGCAGCGGTTTCAGTTTGAATCTTCTGCTTATGTTTTTTGTTAAACTTTATTTTGGGTGTGGATTATTTTCAGCAGGAATTGGCTGTCTTTATTTTATCCCTCCCTCTCTAGTGACTCTTGTGTGGAAAGATCCACATCTTGGGTAGTCATTATCCCATACGTCACTAGCTCATGGACTCTTGTTAATTACATGAAAGAAAACATAATTTATGTAAGAACTTACCTGATAAATTCATTTCTTTCATATTAACAAGAGTCCATGAGGCCCACCCTTTTTTGTGGTGGTTATGATTTTTTTGTATAAAGCACAATTATTCCAATTCCTTATTTTATATGCTTCGCACTTTTTTTCTTATCACCCCACTTCTTGGCTATTCGTTAAACTGATTTGTGGGTGTGGTGAGGGGTGTATTTATAGGCATTTTAAGGTTTGGGAAACTTTGCCCCTCCTGGTAGGAATGTATATCCCATACGTCACTAGCTCATGGACTCTTGTTAATATGAAAGAAATGAATTTATCAGGTAAGTTCTTACATAAATTATGTTTTTTCCCTTCTCCTTTTTTTTTAAAAAAAATACACATTACATGAATTAGAAATACAGTTGGTTGCAGATGTATTAGGTGTTTTTTGTTTGTTTTTCCCTTCACGTTTAAAATACCACATCTAATAAGTTGATTTGAGGTGTCTTGGGGCTTTTCTTTTCTTTTCTTTTTGTCCCCCCATCTCCCTCACACATTTACATATCACATCTATGCACAAACATTCTCTATGCTGGGCCTTGTATTTTAATGCATTTGTTAACCTTTGTATTATTATTATTATTGTATTATATATATATATATATATATATATATATATATATATATATATATTTCTTCTGTTATGTGTGATCAGTCCACGGGTCATCATTACTTCTGGGATATAACTCCTCCCCAACAGGAAATGCAAGAGGATTCACCCAGCAGAGCTGATATAGCTCCTCCCCTCTACGTCAGTCCCAGTCATTCTCTTGCACCCAACGACTAGATAGGATGTGTGAGAGGACTATGGTGATTATACTTAGTTTTTATGACTTCAATCAAAAGTTTGTTATTTTATAATAGCACCGGAGCGTGTTATTACTTCTCTGGCAGACTTTGAGGAAGAATCTACCAGAGTTTTTACTATGATTTTAACCGGAGTAGTTAAGATCATATTGCTGTTCTCGGCCATCTGAGGGAGGTAAAAGCTTCAGATCAGGGGACAGGGGCAGATGAATCTGCATTGAGGTATGTAGCAGTTTTTATTTTCTGAATGGAATTGATGAGAAAATCCTGCTATACCGTTATAATGACATGTATGTATACACTTCAGTATTCTGGGAATGGTACTTCACCGGAACTACTTTGTTAAAGGTCACTAATCTTTTTAATAAGTATTATATCATGTTAAACGTTTTTGCTGGAATGTAGAATCGTTTACACTGCTGAGGTACTGAGTAAATAAATGTTTGGGCTTTATTTTCCACTTGGCAGTAGTTTATTTTGAATTGTGACAGTTTCGTTTCTCTTCACTGCTGTGTGTGAGAGGGAGGGGCCGTTTTTGGCGCTCTTTGCTACGCATCAACAATTTCCAGTCAGCTATTATTTTTCCTGCATGATCCGGTTCATCTCTGACAGATCTCAGGGGTCTTCAAACTTCTTGAAGGGAGGTACATTCTCTCAGCAGAAGCTGTGAGAATTTTTTATATTGACTGTGGATAAAGACGTTACTCAATAATTTTTATGTCAAATTTAGTTATGTTATCTTACTAATGGGAACAAAACCTTGCTAAAAGTTGTGTTGTTTTAAAGTTGATGCTATAACTGTTCTCAGTTTATTATCTCAACTGTCATTTAATCATTTAATCGTTTAAGTACCTCTTTGAGGCACAGTACGTTTTTGCTAAAAAAGATTATAACCAGGTTGCAAGTTATTGCTAGTGTGTTAAACATGTCTGACTCAGAGGATATCTGTGTCATTTGTTCCAATGCCAAGGTGGAGCCCAATAGAAATTTATGTACTAACTGTATTGATGCTACTTTAAATAAAAGTCAATCTGTACAATGTGAACAAATTTCACCAATCTGCGAGGGGAGAGTTATGCCGACTAACTCGCCTCACGCGGCAGTACCTGCATCTCCCGCCCGGGAGGTGCGTGATATTATGGCGCCTAGTACATCTGGGCGGCCATTACAGATAACATTACAAGATATGGCTACTGTTATGACTGAAGTTTTGTCTAAATTACCTGAGCTAAGAGGCAAGCGTGATCACTCTGGGGTGAGAACAGAGTGCGCTGACAATACTAGGGCCATGTCTGATACTGCGTCACAGCTTGCAGAGCATGAGGACGGAGAGCTTCATTCTGTGGGTGACGGTTCTGATCCAAACAGATTGGATTCAGATATTTCAAATTTTAAATTTAAATTGGAGAACCTCCGTGTATTACTAGGGGAGGTCTTAGCAGCTCTCAATGATTGTAACACCGTTGCAATACCAGAGAAACTATGTAGGTTGGATAAATACTTTGCGGTACCGGCGAGTACTGACGTTTTTCCTATACCTAAGAGATTAACTGAAATTGTTACTAAGGAGTGGGATAGACCCGGTGTGCCGTTCTCACCCCCTCCAATATTTAGAAAGATGTTTCCAATAGACGCCACCACTCGGGACTTATGGCAAACGGTCCCTAAGGTGGAGGGAGCAGTTTCTACTCTAGCTAAGCGTACCACTATCCCGGTGGAGGATAGCTGTGCCTTTTCAGATCCAATGGATAAAAAATTGGAGGGTTACCTTAAGAAAATGTTTGTTCAACAAGGTTTTATTTTGCAACCCCTTGCATGTATCGCGCCGATTACGGCTGCGGCAGCATTTTGGATTGAGTCTCTGGAAGAGAACCTTAGTTCATATACGCTAGACGACATTATGGACAGGCTTAGAGTCCTTAAACTAGCTAATTCATTCATTTCGGAGGCCGTAGTACATTTAACCAAACTTACGGCTAAGAACTCAGGATTCGCCATACAGGCACGTAGGGCACTGTGGCTAAAATCCTGGTCAGCTGATGTTACTTCTAAGTCCAAATTACTTAATATACCTTTCAAGGGGCAGTCCTTATTTGGGCCCGGTTTGAAAGAAATTATCGCTGACATTACAGGAGGTAAGGGCCACGCCCTACCTCAAGACAAAGCCAAAGCTAAGGCTAGACAGTCTAATTTTCGTCCCTTTCGGAATTTCAAAACAGGAGCAGCATCAACCTCCACTGCACCAAAACAGGAAGGAGCTGTTGCTCGTTACAGGCAAGGCTGGAAGCCCAACCAGTCCTGGAACAAGGGCAAACAGGCCAGGAAACCTGCTGCTGCCCCAAAGACAGCATGAACCGAGAGCCCCCGATCCGGGACCGGATCTAGTGGGGGGCAGACTTTCTCTCTTCGCCCAGGCCTGGGCAAGAGATGTTCAGGATCCCTGGGCGCTAGAGATCATATCTCAGGGATACCTTCTAGACTTCAAATTATCTCCCCCAAGAGGGAGATTTCATCTGTCAAGATTGTCAACAAACCAGATAAAGAAAGAAGCGTTTCTACGCTGTGTACAAGATCTGTTATTAATGGGAGTGATCCATCCGGTTCCGCGGTCGGAACAAGGACAAGGGTTCTACTCAAACCTGTTTGTGGTTCCCAAAAAAGAGGGAACCTTCAGACCAATCTTAGATTTAAAGATTCTAAACAAATTCCTAAGAGTTCCATCGTTCAAAATGGAAACTATTCGAACAATCTTGCCCATGATCCAAAAGGGTCAGTACATGACCACAGTGGATTTAAAAGATGCTTACCTTCACATACCGATCCACAAAGATCATCACCGGTATCTACGGTTTGCCTTCCTAGACAGGCACTACCAGTTTGTAGCTCTTCCATTCGGATTGGCTACGGCCCCAAGAATCTTCACAAAGATTCTAGGTGCCCTCCTGGCGGTACTAAGACCGCGAGGGA